>NC_141617.1:20764833-21064833 GCF_047967505.1 Dipteris shenzhenensis | reverse complement strand
CTAATGCACCGTACCAGAGACTTTGGCCTTACCCTCATTCCATAGACTTGCCAACATAAGGCCAAAATTTTCATTCTTAAGAATATGTGGAAAGACCTTACATTTGGCGAAAAAATTGAGAAAAAATTTCATTCTAAAGAATAGGTGGAGTGAAATTGTGTTTGATAAATACAAATCAATGCTCAAGTTTGGACATAAATAAAGGTATCCTTTTGAAGATATTGGAACACATGAGAGAAATAATATTGAAGATACATGAATTTTTAGACATACTATTAAAGACAAATGAACATATAATGGATGAAATCCTATTGATGATACATGAATTTTCAATAGAACTGTTATTCAAAGATTTGATGGATTGAATGTAGCTTTAATACATTATCCCTTTTACAAGGGTGTTTGATTTTGAGGCTTGAAACATAAGAATGAATCTGTGTTGAAGCCTAGTGCTTTGTTAAGGATATGTGAAACTTAAAGTAAAAGTACTTACAATGGAAGGGATTATATCAAGATCCTATTAAGGACATGTGAACATATAGTAGAATAATTCTACATAAAATCAGTGGATCAAACTTAATGGCTCAAAAGCAAAAAGGGATGATGGTGCAACCTAGGGGCTACTCTACGGCACTATGGCAGCAATCTTTGTAGTTACTATTAAAGGTAGTGTAACTTTTTTGTCAAGGAAAGAGACGCGAACCACTCCACTTGACCTAGATCTATATGACCTAGGTTGCACCGACTTGTTTCTTTCATGGATAAAAAGTGACCCTTAGGTGATGCTATTGTTGGAGATAAGTGCACACTAAGTGTACTATTTCCTAGTCTAAGTCTAAGTCTAGTCTTTATGTCTTGAGTGTGTGCCATGTGGCACTTCTACAATTATCCCATAAACACTCTTGCATTATGTCTTGTACTTTGGCCCATATATTCAATGGGTCACATCATTCTAATCCATCAGTCTAGCTTGTGTCTTGTCTACACTTTTCTCAAGGTATTTCTTGTCTTCTAGTCTTGTCATTTCATTTCCATTTCCAGTTTCTAGTTCTAGTTCTTTTTCCATATTCCAACATGGTATCAGAGCTAGATTGATCCCTCTTCTCCCCCCTCAGTCTGCTGTAGCCATAGCTGCCTCTTCTCAGATTTCTCCCCCGCTCAGCTGGTCGCCATCTTCCTCTTCTGCCCGTCTTCTCCACGCTGCTGCCGTCCCTGCTGCCGCTGTAAATCTGCCCGCCATCTCTCTTCCAAATCTGCGCGCCAGATCTGCACACCATTGCGCTGCCAGATCTGTTGCGCAGTTCCATTCTCTACCAGATCTGCACGTCAGATCTGCGCAGATCTGGCGCTGCTGTAGCTTCCGCTCCTGCTGTCGCTCAGCCAGATCTGAGCGCCAGATCTGCTGCCACCGACAAATCTGCGCAGCATCCATCTCTGCTCTCCGTACGACCGCCGCTGTACGCCGCCGTACTTCGTTCGTCCTCGTCCGTACTCCGTCGTCAGTACTCTGCACCATCGTCCGTACATCCATACAGTCCGTACGACTGTACGGAATCCGTACCTGTACAGGCTGAAGACTTCTTCGACTTCATCTGCCTCTTTCAGTTTGCTGAACAGTCTCCTTTTTTGCTGGTTCCTCCTACTTCGATGGGCTGTCATATGCTATGGCCCTGACAAAGTGGTGAGAGAACCGGCTTCTGGGATCTCTTCCTTTCATTTATTTTCTGCAATATTGTAAGGGAATAGACACTGCCCTTGCATCCTAGCAAGAGGTAAGACCTTCCCACATGGCATCTTCCTCTCATTCTCTCATATCTATCGACAAATTCAATGGGTCCAACTTTCATACTTGGCAGATCAAAATCAAGTGCCATCTTATGAAAGAAGGCCTTTGGGACATTGTTCACCGTGATGCTCCCGAAGGTCCATCTGAGCAAGTTGTTGCTGCCAAGAACGACAAAGCCTATGCTATCATATTGCTCGGCCTTGGAGATGATTACATTCATCACATCTCCGACATACAGTCTGCTCCTCAAGCATGGATCACTTTGGATACTCTTTTTGGAGCCCGATCTAAAAACTCTAAGATTGCACTTATGATCTCATTTTTTGATCTACATATGCAGGAAGGAGCTACTATAGCCTCTCATGTCAATTATCTTCGCAGTCTTATGGTTCAGCTTGCGTCAGTCAAGTCTCCCATCTCCGAAGATATTGCTATTGCTGTGCTTCTCAAAAGCTTACCTGACTCCTATGCTACTCTTGTCACTACCTTCAAGTATCATAATAATCCTTCTCTTGAGGGAATCATCAATGCTCTCCAAGAGGAAGAAAGAACTCAACAACGCAAGGTAACTAACACTGCATTTTTAGCAAAGAAAGGCAGTTCTAAGGTAAGAAAGCCTTGCACCCATTGTGGCAAGACTAATCATGTGGAGAAGGACTGTTTCAAGGCTCATCCATGCACCATTTGTGGCCGTGATAATCACCGGGAGAGGGACTGCTACTCCAAAACCTCTACATCAGCTCCTGCATCTACCTCAGCCCATGTTGCTGCAACATCTCCATCAGCTGATCCTGCTGTTCCTTCCTTACATGATGAAAAGTGGGCTTTCTGATTACTTCTATGTTTTGTCTACCACCTTGACCACCGATGATGTAGGTCAAGGGGTTCTAGTGTCTTGGTCTTTCTATCTACAGTCAGTCTTCTGTCTATCTAGTCTTGTCTGTCTGTCTATCTGTCTATCAATCTGACTGTGTCTTGTTTTAGATCCATCTTGTCCCTACCCTTGTGGACCCATATGAGGATATCACTTGAGGAGGGGTGTCTCAGGATCTTTTGTCTGTCGTGTCTTCTATCTTGTCTCTCAGTCTATCAGTCTTTATGTCTGTCCTCTAGTCTTGTCTTTCTGTCTTACTCCTAGTGTCCACTTAAGGAGGGTGTTGGAGATAAGTGCACACTAAGTGTACTATTTCCTAGTCTAAGTCTAAGTCTAGTCTTTATGTCTTGAGTGTGTGCCATGTGGCACTTCTACAATTATCCCATAAACACTCTTGCATTATGTCTTGTACTTTGGCCCATATATTCAATGGGTCACATCATTCTAATCCATCAGTCTAGCTTGTGTCTTGTCTACACTTTTCTCAAGGTATTTCTTGTCTTCTAGTCTTGTCATTTCATTTCCATTTCCAGTTTCTAGTTCTAGTTCTTTTTCCATATTCCAACAGCTATAGCACTCCCTTTTTTGGTCCATTATTATAGCACAATTGGGGCCTTTTGACCTAATACTAGCTACCCATCAAATATTTGTTGTAGATGTTAGGGGTAATTACCAAACTACTAGTGGTAGTTTTATCACCACCATTAGTAATTTTATTTGAGTGTTCCTTAATGGTAGTTCTCCTACTACTACATACAATATTACCAATAGTAGTCCTAATCCCAATGATAGTACACATAATATTATTACCACCATCCAACTTTAATCATCATTATATCTATGAATGCATATATATAGGTCTATCTATATCTATACCTATTTATTCCTCATCCAATATGTTTGCATTTATTTTTGGTGCTTTGCTTACTTTGAAACTAAAGATAATGTGATTTCATTATTGTTTGCATTCTTGTCAAACATGAGGAGCTGGAATGCATAAGAGTTGGGAGGCACATTATAATTTCTGTGCAGATTTCAGCCATTGAATAGCCTATTGATTCTGATTGTTTTCTTTCTTATTAAATCCTTAATTTGGTTATTTCACACCGAACATTGCCATATCAATTCATATTTTTTTTGTTCTAGTAATGTCCTATCGCAGCATAGTTTAGGGTTGATCATACAAGATAAATGGGTGCTCACATTTAATATATTTTTGAGAGTCAGAGGATAGTGGATGTAGACTACAAAATCATCACTTTGAATAAATTTGGCAAGATTCTTCTGATAGAAGGAATAAGTTCTATTGCACTAACGATGAAAGAAAATTATCAAAAGGTTGATACAAGGCTCAAAATCACACTGGTGCTACTAGGCTTAAAAGTCGTAGGCTAGTAGTAGTACTAGTGTATTTACTAAGTAGTGTGCGTGCCTCTCCTCATTAAAATTCATAGTCTTCAAAAATATATAATACATAAGTCAAAATATTCTAATTAGTTTTATCATCCTAATATTGAAACTGACTTAAATTCATAGTCTTCAAAAAGGTATAATACATAAGTCAAAATATTCCAATTAGTTTTATTGTCCTCATGTTGAAACTGACTTTCTCTTCCTTCGTCTCCTATGAGCTTCAAACCTTTAATCCATTAATCTCTGAAATAGTAAGAATGGTCTTGTATTAAGAGGCGATGATATCTAAAGTGATCGACAAATACTAAGAATGGTCTTATATTAAGAGGTGATGATATCTCCAGTGTTATACAAACCGTAAGAATGGTTTTGTATTAAAAGGTGATGATATCTCAAGTGTTCTACAAATAGTAAGAATGGTTCAAGGGTTCTACAAAAGCATTAGGTACCTCTTAGTGGCTGAAGGGAAGGAGTGATGATATCTCAAGTGTTCTACAAATAGTAAGAATGGTCTTGTATTAAGAGGTGATGATATCTCAAGTGTTCTACAAATAGTAATAATGGTTTTGTATTAGGAGGTGATGATATCTCAAGTGTTCTATAAAACTATTAGATACCTCTTAGTGGTTGAAGGGAAGGGGTTGGAAGTATGGGCAAAATCTCTAGGAACTACAGGATGGTTGCAAAAACAATTTTGAATGTCATAAATGACACTTGGTTTTTCAACATACGGGTGAACTATTTTTAAACATTTTCTTTCATGGTTGATAACACTTTTAATAAGAAGAACCATTTTGAATGTTATAAGTGTTGATGCAATCCCATGCTATGAAGTCTACAGATAGTTTTTTTTTCCCGCATATGGGTGAAGTGATGTTTATATTACTAAGTTCAACATATCAAGCAACACATTTGTTTTGATTATTGAAGGAGTTTGATAATAAGACCCATTTCAAATGAAAAAGATTTGTTGTATCAGTAATGGAATCCGCTTTGGAGTGAAAATTCGGTTTCTTTCAAACCCACATATTATTGTTGCATAATGTGAGTATGGCTCCAATTGGAAGTTAAGGTAGACTATAATTCGCAATATTGGTATAGTTACACATAGTAACATAAGTTTTATTTTCGAGAATCTTCCCAAACAGTGGTTTCCACAAAGCTATGTTGAGTACCTCGATAAGGAAATTGTAGAAAAGCTCGCTCGCTTTTTTGGGCCCGCTCGCTTTTCCTCGCTCGCTCTATCGACTGCCTCACAAACAAGGAGCTCCACCATGGCCCTCCAAGGAGCAAAAGTAGAGAAAGATAAAAGCATAGGCAGCAGTACAAGAGCCGAAGAGGCAAGTTCTTCTTTACCCTTAACATCTCCTTCCCCGCCACCTCCAACGACCTCCCTTGCCTCCACCCCAACCCTTTTCTACCCATCTACTTTACTCAATCCTCCTGTGGCTCCGACCCCATCTCCTTTACTTCCATCTCCCCCATCACTTCCGGTTACCTCCCTTGCCTCAATCCCAACCCTTTCCTACCCACCTCCTCTACTCAATCCTCCTCCTCTCCCTCCTTCAGTCTCACCTCCTCCTCTTGCTCCCGTTCATTCCTCCCTAGCCCTTTCCCTTGCTTATTCCTCCCCTCTCCTAGTCCCTACCCATCCTCTTCCTTCCTCTTCCTCCCCTCCCCTAGTCCCTACCCATCCTCTTCCTTCCTCTTCCTCCCCTTCCCTATTCCCTACCCAGCCTCCTCCCTCCTCTTCTTCCCCTCCCCTAGTCCCTACCCAGCTTCTTCCCACCTCTCCCCACCGACCCTCCCTTTCAGCCCCTTCCTCCCCTAGTGTAGGCTCTTCTTCGGTCCCTGACTCCCTACTTCCTTCTACCGGATCTCTCTCTTCAGGACCTCCATTTTCTGCACCCCTCCTTTACTCACCTTCTTACCCTCTTACCCCCTCATCCTTGTACCCCCTCTCCCCTTCACCCTCCACAGCGGAAGCAGTCCTGGCAGCTAATCTGCGATTGAGAGATTTAGTTATGCAGTGCATGGAGACTTGCAGACTTCAGGGCGCTGCGATTCAGTCTCACAGCACAGATACACACACTGACTGATCAGCTATCGACAGTTGAGAGTCATAGATCTGATCAGGACTCCCATATTCGCCAGCTTCATACCAGAGATATTGATCGGGATATCCAGTTACGGACACATGCTGAGCGCATAGTGCAGCTGGAGACACGCATTCAGGAGCATGTTGTGGCATGCGATGATCGCCTCCAGCAGCTGCATGTAGCTCCTCCAGCTAGTGCAGCAGTTGAGGAGAGGTTGGCCACACTGCAGACAGAGGTACAGAAGACCTCAGAGTGGGTGGACGTTGTGCGTAGAGCCCCACAGGCCCAGCAGACCAGGCCCAGCAGACCACAGTCTCTGAGACTATTACCGAGAGTCAGCGGCGAGCTCAGAAGGCCCTCAACATCCGCATCCGCGGAGTTGAGCGATCAGATACGAGATCAGCCATGGATCAGGCGACAGATTTCATATCTGGGACACTCGGAGTTCAGGATCATGGCATAGTAGCTGCATATCGAGTGGGCCGGGATCCAGCACAGCACCAGCCACTTATCATCAGATTCAGAGATGCTGAGGCCCGTCTCGCAGTATTACGAAGGAGATCCAGATTGAGGGACCATCCACAGATTCACATGGACGAGGACCTTACAGCTCTTCAGTGGGAGGAGCATAGACGTCTCATTGCACAGAGGGATGTTGCCCGTCGTGAGGGCAAGTGGGCCGTGATCAGAGAGGGCAGACTTTTGATAGGAGCTATGCGATCTAGACCGGCTGATCTAGACCGGCTGGAGCCCACAGTTGACGACACGAGGCCTATGGGACACGTAGTCTGCCAGATAGCTTGAGTTTCGCAGTTTGGAACTGTAATGGTTCCCTCACAGCTCAGCCTGGCAACTTACGAGAGGCCTTTTTTGATCAGGACATCGTCTTCTTTACAGAGACCCATGAGAGCCCAGAGAGAGGCTTGCCGTAGGTGACAGGGTATGCCTGGGAGTCTGTCTTTCGACAGCAGACTAGACGATCAGGAGGAGTCAGAGGATCTGGCGGTGTGGCAGTTCTTTATAGAGAGCATCTCAGATCGATACTCACAGTCATGAGCAAAGACCATCGGGCCAGATATCTTTGGGTACGGATCAGGAGACCCCCCCTGAGAGACTTGTTTATTGCAGTATGCTACTTTCCCCCGAGACAGTCTCGTTATGCCTCAGATGGACCAGGACAGTCACCTTTTGAGGATTTGTCAGCCGATGTATTGGAGTACTCACGCCGCGGAGAGGTCATCCTTTTAGGAGACTTCAACGCGAGGACATCAGACAGACAGGCAGAGATTTTGGACTTTGCTGAGGATCCAGTCTTAGTTCCAGCTGCCCCAGATGAGAGTTTTCCACGCTTATCTTCAGATAGAGGGGTAGAGGTGACAGATCAGGGACACCGCCTATTGGAGCTTCTCTCATCGCACGGCATGGTCATTTATAATGGACTTCGACAGTGGCCGCATTCATCCACAGCCACATGTTTTCCCTTCGCAGGTGGTGGTACGAGCGTCATTGATTACGTCTTGGGTCCCCCGACTTTAATCCCTTTTGTACATAACCTCACAGTCGACCCTTTCATGCCTTCAGCCGATCATGCACGTCTGCACTTTATTCTTACCCAGATTCCTCATGCCCCCCCTTCTAGACATCATGAGCGTCAGCCATACTATGAGGTTCATTTTGACCACCAGTTTGATGATATTTATAGCCAGTACCTGAGTGGTCTTCTCCGTCCGCACCTTCTCGATGCCCTACCCTCCACACAGGATCGGTGGGACCTTGTACATACCTCCATCATCTCAGCAGCCCACAAGTCCTTCCCCGTCACTTGCCACACATCCAGTCCTCCACCAGTCGGTCTTGTGCCTTGTAATGGATGGTATGATGAGGAGTGTAAAGAACTCCGCAGGAAGCTTCGCCTTGAGACACAGGAGAAGTCTCCCCTCCTCATTGAGACCAAGAAGAGTTACAAGCGTTTGGTGCGATGCAAAAAGTGCCAATTTCTAGCCCGGAATGAGGAGGAGCTGAGAAGTTTACTTTTCAGCTGTGATTCCAAGGAATTCTGGAAGAAATTCCTTCGCTTGAAATCTCAAACTCCTCTTACAGACCCGCAGGTTTGGCTTGCCTATACTTCCACTTTATATGATATTCCAGACCAGCCACAGATCGACTTATCCCATGTGCCTAGACCCACCTCCTCTGCCTTATTCTCATCCAATAGTGTCCGAGCAGCAGCTCATCGTTTGAAGACTGGGAGAGCTAAGGACCATGATGGATTGCAAGCGGAGTATGTAATCCATGGGATTGATGCCTTAGCTACAGTCCTCTCCCGTCTTTTTAACGAGTCCATTTGTACAGGTCTTCCACCTAGTTGGCTAGAAAATACCATAGTACCCATACACAAGTCGAGGGATCCTTTGGAGGTGTCGAACTACAGGACCATTATGATTGGCCATGTCATGGCCAAGATTTATGCGACCATTCTAGAAGGACATATAAATGACCATGCCGAGGCGACAGGCATGAGAGCTAGAGGGCAGGCAGGATTTCGTGCAGAGCACTCGACTCTAGATCATATCTTCACACTCAGGGCTTTGATTGAGGAGGCGAAGTCACGTAAGCAACGGCTCTATTGTTGTTTCGTGGACTTCAGAAAGGCATTTGACACTGTGCCGCGTTTCAGACTCTTCCAGCGACTTCGTGACTTGGGATTCAATGGGGAGATTCAATGGGTGATCATGGCCTTGTATGAGAGAGTCACAGGTAGAGTCAGGACACGGGCGGGGCTGTCGGCGGAAGTACGCAGTACGATAGGGGTGAAGCAGGGGTGTCCTTTGTCTCCGACACTCTTTGGTCTCTATATCGATGAGTTAGAGATGTACATACAGACGATGGGTGGTACAGGTTCTTTACTGGCAGGATCCACGATACCGATTCTCCTCTATGCAGATGACGTGGTTCTTATTTCTTCCTCCCAGCAGGGTTTACAGGCACATCTCCATGCACTCCACAGCTTTTGTCAGGACAGAGGGTTGTCTGTAAACCTTGGGAAGACCAAAGTCATGGTCTTCAACACGTCATACCAGGTTTATAGGAGAGGCGAGTTCTCTTTCACATTTGATGGGCAGGAGGTGGAGCTAGTTAGGGAGTATACATATTTGGGTGCCACATTTAGAGGTCCAGTCTTCACCATGACGCATGCAGCACGAGATAGGATCAGTAGAGGGTATGCCGCCTTGGCTCTTCTCGAGAGGCAGTGTGCACAGTCACATTTTCAGCATCCCGACACGAAGTCCTTACTTTTCGATACGCTGGTGAGACCTGCAGTCATGTATGCTAGCCCCTTTTGGGCAGGAGATCTCAGGGTTGCAGATTGGAGACGAGTAGAGAGGTTACAGATCATCATGTTCTCCAGATTGATCAGAGCGAAGCCCACGGTACCGCATCAGATTACGTTCGCAGAGTTCGGAGCTACACCCCTAGCGCTAGATGCAGCATTTCAGTCAGTTACGTACTTGCATAGGATCAGGGCGCTCGGAGACTCAGCAGCAGGCAGAGCACGATTACCGTGGCTAGCACTGACATCCTCGCAGATGTTAGCGGAGAGAGGTCATACTTTTTGTTGGTACCACACACTCTCCACATGGCTCACCTCGCTGGGCTTGGATATGGATAGGCTGCCACCATTTCGATACAGCATAGATGCCCCTCGCCTCCCTCTCACTCGACATGAGCTCAGCCAGGTTATCAGGGCAGATTTGTTGCAGCTACACACGTTTCGCACTTGGGTTCATCCCACGGAGCTTCCTACGAAGATGGCCACATATCGTGACCATTTTCTCAGGATTTCAGAGGATGGCTTCATCATATCCCCAGGATATATCGGCGTTCATATGTCGCACTCACTCAGGATTGCCTTGGGCCAGCTCAGGGTATCTTCCCACAGATTAGACGTTGAGGCCGGCAGGATGCGTCGTACAGCTACCGGACATAGACCCAGGCGAGAGACTAGGATATGCCCTTGTTGCACTATGGGGGAGGTGGAGACTGAGGAGCACTTTGTTTGCAGATGCCCTTTATATTATGAGATCCGTGGCAGATTTCACTGTTTATTTGGGCACGGATTTGGACCTCTCTCTCGGATTATGGAGTATGAGGATCAGTATTGCTTAGCGTTGTTCATCAAGGAGATCACCAGATACAGAGAGAGATTCCTCAGAGAGCACCGTCGCATCCCTGCCAGAGACCTGGTTATTCATGAGGAGCAGGACGAGGCGCAGGACCATGAGCACAGAGATAGCCCATCTTGCCAGAGAGCACCGATGGTTCCACCCCGAGGATGTACATATGACATGATCCGGCAGCACCGCAGGATGATCTTACACAGAGGCCGTACCCGTCGCTTTATTTCTAGACGACGGAGGATGATGGCAGATTTTCGGAGGAGATTGCTCCATGGAGACTTGGCACCGCCAGCAGCCCATTTGACACTTGCCCAGATCTTCACACTCATGGCAGGAGGCATGGTCGATGGCCATGACTTCCATCATTTCTTTGGATCACAGACCCCTTAGGGAAGACGATGTTCCTCATATTTCATATTTTACATTTTGTATCTAGGCAATTTTGGTACACTATTTCATTTCATTTTGTATCTAGGATTTTTGTAGCCATTTTTGGCATCTTAGCGGTATTACGATGAGGCCACCTAGTTGGCGCATCGTTGATGATGTATTTTCCTTTCGGATGATTTTGTGTCCCATAGGCCATGTATGGCCTTCCGTGGACCTTTAAAAAAATTTATTTCTTTCTTTCTTTCTTTCTCTCTCTCTCTCTCTCTCTCTCTCTCTCTCTCTCTCTCTCTCTCTCTCTCTCTGTCCACACACCTGGACCATTAACACTATTTCCCCCATCCACAAGGCAGGGGATCCCACGAGCTAGGAGAATTATAGGACCATTATGATTGGACATGTCATGTCCAAGATTTATGCATCAGTGCTTGATTCCGTAGTCAGTTGATTTGCAGAGTGCCGAGGACTTAAGAGTAGCATGACAGGCTAGATTCCGGCAAGATCATGGAACCATGGATCATATTCTCACGCTCACGTATATCATCAAGGAGACTCGGGCATGGAAGCAGAGGGTTTACTATTGCTTTGTGGATTTGAGCAAAGCATTTGATACAATCCCGAAAGCCCGCCTCCTCCGACGTCTACAAGATTTGGGTTATGACCAAGAGATCATTTGGGCTGCCATGGCACTTTACGAGAGAGTCTCAGGTGAAGTTTGGGCAGGCTCTGGGTGGAAAGACGAGATCATAAGCACTATTGGGGCCAAACAAGAGTGTCCTTTATCACCTACCCTGTTTGGCCTCTACATTGACGAGCTCAAGACAGTGATGCAGACACAGGGGGGGGATGGATTCTCTCTTGTAGGCACTCTGATTCGGATATTGATGTATGCATATGACGTGGCCCTTTTGTCTTCCTCAACAGAGGGGCTCCAGAGACACCTTGACGCACTACAATTTTTTTGTGAGTCTCATGATTTGAAGGTCAACCTTGGTAAAACCAAGGTTATAATCTTCAATGTATCTTGAGCCGTCATGCACCAGGAGCAGTTCACGTTTGATGGGTCACCTGTTGAGATAGTTTCATCATACACGTATCTTGGGGTTGTCTTCTCCGGACCCATCTTCACTATGAGACCTGCGATGCAAGCCCGCCTAGGCAGGGGATATGCTTCATTGGCCACATTAGAGAGGCAGTTCTTCCGCTCGCACTTTCAAGATCCACGAACCAAAGGGGCTGCTTTTTGACTCCTTGGTCCACCCAGCGGGGATGTATGGCAGCCCTTGCTGGGGGCCAGAGTTGTCGGATAAAGAGTGGGCTCGTGTGAAGCGGCTACAGGTTCTCATGGTATCACAGATGATTTGTGGTAAGCCATCCGTTCCTCACCAATTCATTCAGGCTAAGTTTGGGTCATCCCCATTACAGCAAGATGCTGCATTTCAGGTCATCACGTATCTGTACCGAGTCAGAGAATACGGGGATTACACTTCTGGACGCAACAGACTACCTTGGCTAGCATTGTCCTCCTCTATGGCACTTTCGGTAGGAGGGGACCAGAGATGTTGGTATGCATGCACAGAGAGATGGTTTGAGCGACTAGGGCTCCACATGGATAGACTCCATCCCTTCCAGTACAATATGGACGCTCCATTTTCTCCCCTTCTGTGACACGAGGTCAACCACGTGATCCGTGAGGATCTCTTACAACTAAGGACCTGGTTGGGACCGAGTGAACTCCCAATGAAGCTCAGCTTCTACAGAGATCACCGCTTGCATATCACAGAGGAGGGTTTCATTGACCCACCAAGATACACGCAGATCCACTTACCCCACTCACTGAGGATCTCTATTGAGCAGTTCCAGATCTCTTCACATAGACTTCGTATCGAGAGCGGCAGAGCAGAGGGCCTACCCAGGGAGAGGCGCATATGCACATTATGTGACATGCAGGAGGTTGAAGACACAAGAGCACTTAATCTTCAGGTGCCCCATTTACTATGAGATCCGAGGGCATTTCTACTGCCTCTTCAGAGATAGCTCTGGAATTTTGTCCCAGTTCCTCTCCTATCTAGACCAAAGATGTTTGGCGGGCTTCATTCATGAAGTAGTCAGGCACCGTGAGAGGATACTTCGATCACGAAGACAAAAGCACACTTCTTCCTTGGTAGATTCCTCTCAAAGCTCTATCACAGAGTTCTTCCTGCCAGATCAAATGGACTCCCACGTGACAAGGCCTCGACATGATCGTTACCTAGAGCCAGTGACCCGATAGCTCAAACAGACGGTTGACGCACAGATTACACTTCGGAATATCCCCTCTCTATTCAAATTCGACGGAGCCCGGCCGACACGGGTTACTGTGGCCCTTGTTAGATGCAAAGCTATGACCAGGAGACGTCACAGGGCCACACCCGTGAGCAACTGACAACACTCTTTCGGAGCTTTCATGCCTCCATTGCCCCATCCACCCTGATGTCCTGATGTTATTGATGAGATGATGATGATGAGATTGATATGTAGTCGACCAATGACATGACTATGTTGTACTTAGTACGATCATTTTGCATTTTTGCATTCTTGGTGTGGATACTCGTTTAGTAGCTCCACCCTCACAGCTCGTTTTATACCAAGTTTTTCACAGTCTCATAGACCCATCGGTCTTCCGAAGACCCATCGGTTTTGTACCAGGTTTTTCGCAGTCTCATTGACCCATCGATCTTCCAAGACTTTGATAAACAGACTGGACACACCACCCAAGATGATCCCACGAGATGAGATCAACCGTTCATATGGTTGGACCTCCTCGAGCTCCATACATCTAGGGCTTGGGAGGGAGAGAAGCTCTCCACCAAGACCCAGTTCTACCATGATCACTTGCTGAGGATATCAGACCACGGTCTTGTCATCAAACCTCAGTATCCGGAGGACAGGAGAGTTTCACATCACTGAGGATCGCCATTAGTCAGTTCTTATGAGTCTCATCACATCAGCTGCGGATTGAGGCAGGGAGAGCTGCAGGCATACCCCGAGAGCAGAGGACTTGCACACTATGCCAGATGGAGGAGGTCGAGACGGAGGAGCATTTTCTATGTATCTGCCCAGTCTACTATGAGATCCGAGGACGATATCACTGCCTCTTTCAGGAGGGACATGGCTTTGCGTCCACTCACACGGTTGATACATTTTCAGAATCAGGTCTGTGTTGGGCTCTACCTGCTTGAGATGCGTCGACAAAGAGACACACTGATGCGACACGCCAGAGAGCAGCATGGACTAATGCCACAGGTCACCGTCGACAGATCACAGACTTTTGTTATAGACTTCTATGCATCTGAGTCAGCTACCAGTGTGGCTGAGGGAGAGGAGCTTGATGAGATGAGAGCATCATGGATCAGCACTAGGAGTGTCCACTACGATGCGACGCCAAACGAGGGACACACTCCATGTACGACACGGAGAGAGACCAGAGCACGCACAATCGAGGTCCGATATATCTCATCCCTTCTCAGAGGCGACCGCTAGAGACGAGGCATCACCCTTGACATAGCCCACCAGATCCAGGATCGAGGAGACCACGCCCTACCCCAAGTCGCGAGACAACTCAATAGACACAAATGCAAGAGCTTCTCACATCTCATCAAAGTGCCACCAGCTTACCTGGATATGTGGAACCTGAGCATGTACTAGGGGTGCTAGCCCTAAGCACCTGACACTCTTCTTTTACTTTGATACTGTAGTATTTTGTTCACTAGTTTAGCATGTTAGCACTTTAGCTTTAGCTTTTAGTTTTCAGTTTTCAGCAAGGGTCTTAGTGAACCCTTTGCTTCAGCCCTCAATGGCTTGTATGAGGTACCTTTTGGATTCGCACTTTCTCTCATAAGCCCGCGAGGCCTCTTGCAGACGTTAATATATCTTTCTTTCTTTCTCTTCACTGGAAGACCCAACTGAAAGGAACTCACCTTCATCTGTATGAATACATGGAAGTTCACCTACTCACTCAGTTTATCACCCAATCCTTCAACAACTGGAGGCAAACCCACCCAAAGCGCACACATGGCGGTTACCACTTAGCCCCAGATGTGCCCATTCCCCTCACTGACTAAGATGCCGGCCTTCAACCCCGTTGGCGCATCCCCTTTTTAAAAAAGGAGCAATTTTGGCCTTCATCAGCATTCGGCACCGCATATGCCTCAGGGACATCTCATGCACTTTCAGTTGCATTTCAGGCTCCTAGGCCCTCATACTGTCAGCTCCAACTAGAGCCTATGATAGACGCTACATCCCATGCCGATGGATGTTTAGCCATGCACAGATCATACGACCTTCAACTCATGACAGCTGAGCATACAGGTTGGACAGGTTCTCATACCCTATCAGTTTTACGGGCCTCTTCTTCAGTAGAGCAGTGTATCACACCTGCACCTTTGGCCCCAAATTTTCAGCCCCTGGATCACTCTGTCCACACCGACTATGCGGTCTTCTTCGACCCCACATCATTCGACAGAGATTATAGTTCTACTGCAGCATACCTCGCACATTGCTGCTAGTTCTTTGGGTTGGTTTGTATGTTACAACCTACCGGATCACATTGCCATAGCTACACTGACTAGCTTCACATCCGGATGTCTCTTCTTTAGAGTAGTTGCACAGTCCACGACACTTATGACATGTTTAGCATGCAACGATACACACAGTTCTCCATGCAATCATCTTTTGATCGACCAGTCTTTGATCTAGGTGGACTTCACTTTTTGCATATTCCGTTTCTCTCCCTTTCGGCCTATCTTTTGAGTTTCGTTCCCAAAGGCAAAGGATGACCCACAACTTAAGAGGGGGAAATGCACATCTTGTACAAGACCACATAAGTTGTACTCATTGTACATGCTTCCGCTACATAGTCATTGTGCTCACATACGCACATACTACTATGATTTCTTTTCAGTTTTGGATGCTATCATATGCATCAAACGAAACACAAAAAGGTCTTGTACATGCACCCTCTACTTACCCAATGCAATTTAAAGAGGGGGTGTTGAGGATGGTGTAAATTGCACCATCTACATAGGGCATAGGGGCAAACCCTAACTCAGGCTCGGAGATACTACCACTAGAACCTGCTCCCACACTGCGTCCCTAGCCATAAGGCAAGCAGGGGTCTCCTCTTCTGTCTGAAACAACCACCTGTAGAAGTCCATGGGCATCTCCAAAAATATCTTGGGGGTTTGTATGCATCTATCCCTACGCATCTCTCAGTTGATGTAGCTGCGTCGTTGTTAAGTGTGGCCAGTGACTTAAAAAACCTGTTGAGTCATCTATCCCCCTCCTTCACCCATTTGGTGCACGATGAGTGATAAGAGATGGCTCACATAGTCCGTCCCACAAGTTTCTAACAAGGAAGCAAGTTTTCAAAAGGCTTTTCTCATAGCTAGGGGGACCCCCCAACTAATCAGGATAGATGCAATGCTAAACTAATCAAGATAGATGCAATGCTACCCTCCTTGCACGAAGGAGGTGGCGGACCCTTCTCCTACACCACCGGCATTGGTAGACAGCTGTAGTTGCGTGCATTGGCATAGAAGCCTTGATGAGAGTGGCAAGTGCCACATGAGGTCCCTATCGCGTCCTAGGCCCACCTTTAGAGTAGCCTCCGCCAGAGGAAGATCTACTATTGAAGCTCACCGAGGGCACCCATGGTTGGAGCAGATGAGGGTGGACAGGGCCTGTCAATCATGTGATGCCATGAATCTTGAAACAATAGCTCTTTGAGGACCTATCTAGGGGTCCAAAGGATTTGGTAGTGCTCCATCATGATATTGGCCAAGATGCGACGTACCAAAAAAGACTTCACCTGAGGCATGGCAGCTTGGTTGATAGAGGGATGACATGATATCCACATTGAGATGGTCTTCGAGCCTACAAGATAGTGGTCTAAGTGTTACTCGCTTGGATATCTAAGACACAAACCCTCCTTGCCCGAGACCTGAGTTCTCTACATAGGTCGGTGCTTGGGAGCCCCGAGCCAACACCACATCCTAGAATATTTGGGCAGCGTGCTGCAGTTTAGTGATGGGGAGCCAGCAAATTCGGCCTGCAGCCACCCTCGTCAACGCATGACATGATATCATCTACGACTTGTGGGCCACTTGTGAGTAGGGCATGGAGGGATCTAGGAAGGCTGCCAAAAAGCGGGAGCATTTCTGCAAGGCATGGCGTGAATGCATTCTTTACACTCTCACGTATCAAGGGATCCACTAGTTATACTCCACCGATTTCTAAAACACTCTAGGGAGTGAACAAGAGGTTGCATACTGGCCAGCTGCCTCTTTGGATTGGTCAAGCATTCCATGGATTGCTGATCTGTATCATCTTCTCAAGTTTTCTAATAGAAGTTATTTTCTTTGGGGGGAAATGCAATAGACTTTGCTCCAGCAGCCATGAGGGTGTGTATGATATCCTACCAGGTGACGGCAAATCACTGAGTCTAGTCAAGAAATACTTTCAGTCACTTCTTTGCAACCTGAAGCAATTATCACGTTTGCTGCTTCTACACATTGTGGTCATTGAACCACCTTCAGGATGTAGATCATGTTCATGATCAAGTAGCATTTCTCATGTTCTTGGTGCTAAGCTTTGCGCTTGTGACTCTGTCCATGGTGATATAATCACTAAAAAGTGCTTATTATATTGCTGAAGCACAAACTATCCATGATTAATACATGTCTCATTGACAAGAGTTTTGGCCATTCATATGCATACTGTTAGGAAAACCTAGACCCTTGGCTAGTTTCTCCACACAGCAGAAATAGAAATGGTTATGGTGTATGTAGTGGAAGAATCTAGAGAGAACAGAGAATGCTTTAATTCAATATTTCAATTCTTTTGTGCCAAATTCAGGAGGACGACACTAGAACAGAGAACTCACAAGTGCCAAATTCAGGAGGACGACACTAGAACTATTGCATAAAATCTGAGCCAAACACTCCTTACAGAAAGCTAAACCAGATATCCCAAAACATGCCAAAATCCACTGCCCTAAATGCTCTATGGTGAGCACAAGTACTGTTAAATTTGAGCACCAGTGTTTCTTGCTACAAGCTGTGGTACCACCTGCAAATGTGTCCTCATTTGAGGGAAGAAAATTCGTGGCTCTCATATGTGATAACTTGTTTTCTGTCACTTTGTCTGTTCAATCATACTTGTTGAAGTATCTTTAATATTTTGCGGAAAGTTTGACCTTCCCATTCTTTGCTTTGGGTGGCTTTAGTAAGGATTTTTATAAACGGAACTGAGGAGACTACTACTTAGCTCTTTTCTTCAGCATTGTCTGACAAGGTTCCTCCAGCAAACATGTCTTCCTCTACTGGCTGTAGGTGTGCACCAAATATTGCTCCTGAGTGGCTGCCCCTAATCTGAACTACTGATAGCATCCACCACAGGGCCTTTTTATAGAAAGTGACACGATCTGTTATGTATTTCCTTTCCTTTACATTAGATCTATGGATGGTGCGATGAATGGACACTTGTGGAAGGGTATTCCCTTTCGACGACACACTTTTCTTGAGGCACAACTCTTCACAAGAGACACATTCATATGAAGAGAACTACTACTATTATTGTAATGTACCCTCTCATCAAGGGTCACACCCTTCACAAGGGGTACACACCTCTTCATGCACATACCTTTTGGGAGCACACACCTTTACACCGATGCGAACTTGATAATACAAAAGATCATCAGCATAACAGTATGATGAGAAAATATTTTGTTAGAGCATCATGTAGTTCCTTATGTCGCACATCCCGGTATCAACAAGACTTACAGGTTACTCAGTGCAACATACTACTGGCCTCAAATGAAAATCGATGTCATCAAGATGATTACTTCGTGTTTATCTTGTCAACATATGAAAGCAAGCAGATGAGTTCCAGCAGGACTCCTTTAGCCTCTTCCAAGTCCAATTGAAAGATGGGAAAGCATTTTCATGGATTTTATTATGACACTACCACGATCTTCCAAAGGTAACACTCAGATCATGGTCATTGTTGATCGATTGTCCAAAATGGCACACTTTGTTGCTTATGTGAGCGGCATGAGGTTGAGTCAAAAGAGCACTTTGCCTTTCATTGCCCAGTCCTACGAGATCCGTGGACGATACCATTCCCTTTTCAAAGACGGATTCAAGGGCCTCTCCAGATTCCTCTCGTACCCAGATCTCGTACCCAGATCAGAGGTGCCTTGCCACTTTCATTCATGAGGCAATCCGACATAAAGAGCGTCTCATCAGATCACGGAGACAAGGGCAGGAGACCTTGTCTTGTCCATCCCAAAGTATGATCACAGAGTTCTTCCTGCTAGAGCATGCTGCCCCCCCAACCACATATAGCAGGAGAGGCAGAGACCCCGAGACCGTGACGCGGCACACTCGACAGAGGATAGACGGGCAAATCACACTAGCTGACATTTCATCTAATTTCAGACCTGGGATGCGGCCGACAGGGGTTACTGTGGCGCTTGTCAAGCATAGAGTAGCTGCCAGGACGGCACGACCAACTAGTCCTCCAGATAGCAAGCAGCGATCTATTGTGGGCTTCTTGCCTACACTACCTAGTCCATCATAAGTTGTACCCTGGAGTTTCATACCTTGTGTGTGCTGCACTGTATTGTATTGTATTGGATCCGATTGCATCTATTATGAGAATGATGATGCCAAGGATGACAATGGTGACATGTATGATCATCGACTATGCCTACACACTTTTCTCCAGCATGGGTTAGGATGCTCGCTTGGTAGCTCCACCCTTTTGCTCATTGTATCAGGTTTTCTATCAGTCTCATAGACCCATCGATCTTTAGTAAACTTTCTTTCTTTCTTGCAAGAGCAGTGCCCAGGCTTCGGACATCACCAAATTCTTCATACAACATATCTTCCGACAACATGGATTGCCCAAGAACATCGTCTCCGACAGAGATCCTATGTTTACCTGTCATTTTTGGATTTCTCTTTTCGAACCCTTGGGTACAACTCTACTGTTCAGTTCAGCCTACCACGCAGAATTAGATGGCCATACTGAAAGAGTTCATCAAGTTCTGGAAGAAATGCTCCGACATTATATTCAACCACGCTTGTTAGCTTGGGAAGAGTATCTGCCACTCCTCAAGTTTGCTTATAATAACTCTTTCCATAGTGCCATTAGCATGACTCCATTCCAAGTAGCTTATGGACACACTCTGATTGTACCAACAAAATCCATACTTCATGGAGTGGCCCCAGCTGATCAACTAGTTCAAGAAATGCAAGACATTCTACTCCAAGTCAGGGATCATATGCGTAAAGCGCAAGAGTGATATCAATGGTCTGGCAAAAAATGCATTGAATTTGAAACTGGTGACATGCTGCTGTTATTTTGTATCTCCACATCGCTACAAGACCGTCAAGTATGTGTTTCCGAAGTTGTGACCAAAATACTATGGACCATTCCAGATCATCAAGAAACATTCACCTTTAAGTTATAAATAGAAATTACCACCACCCTAGGGTAAAATCCATCCTACATTTCACATTTTTCATATTTCTTGGTTACATACATATATTCTAGGTGATGAAGCAGTTCCTCCTCTAGGCGACTATGTTCCAGAAATTGAATATGATTATGTTCTCCTTATTCTTGATCTGGACGACTCCAACGCTACTTGGCAATCGGATGAAGACTTGCAGCAGTACCCTGACATATTACAGCAATATTTCCAGAATTTGCCATGATATTTTCTACACCGGTTCATTTTCTCCACCAAGGTCTCATTTTGAGTGGGAGGGGATGTCACGATCTATGACGTATTTCCCTATACACTAGATTTATGAATGGTGGGATGAATGGACACTTCAGGAAGGGTATGCCCTTTTGACGGGACACTTCCCTTGAGGCACAACTCTTCATAAGAGAGACATTAATATGAAAAGTACTACTACTACTTGTATTATGAAATGTACCCTCTCATCAAGGGTCACACCTTTCACAAGGGGTACACACCTCTTCATGCACATACCTTTTGGAAGGACACCATTTCATATGTGGCTCCTCAAGTATAAGAGAGGCCCAATTGTATGGATGACACACTCCAAACACTCAAGCAATACAAATATTCCTTGTTCTCTGCTATTTTAGTCTCCTTTCTGCTACTTAGCACATTTCTGGTACATCCAGTTGTTTGATTCATAACATAAATCTAGAAACCATGGGAGGAATGAGTTCTACATCAGTTGTCTGGTGGGTGTAAGTACCTCACACAGCAAAGCCGGCTCTCAAAACAAAACAAAACATGGAACTACGCCCAAGCTGTCTCCAAACAAAAGCTCAAGATGAGCTCCTCTCAGGTACAAACCTTGAGCTGACCAACATACAGTAGTGCTCCTATCTATAGATGCCTCTAGTCTCCCTAAGAAGTCTTCGGCGGCGTCAGTATTATCTTTAAGTAACAACTCCGTAGAGCTATCCATACCAACACAACCAACAGAAAGCTCCAAGTGCCTCTAATAAGAAAGCTCTTCCTGAACTTTTCTAAAAAGTTTTCATCCTCCATCCTAATAAGCATATTACTCTAATCATCATATAAATACACAAAGATTACATACCCTTGGTCTTCGATTTGTTGCTTGCTGCCGAAACAAGCCCTTTACCCCCGTCAGCACATTTGTTTTGGAGCCAATCCTCTAGTCAGTGTAAGTCACCAACCCAAAATCCATCTCAAAGTGGTCCTCATCCTATATGCAACATATATTGTCCTCCTCATCTACAGACCTGAATTTTCTAACCATTGCTCTTCATTGGACATGAGCACTATCACACCTGGATCTATGTATCCTATCAAGGTACTACAAGGAGAAGTCACCAAGAACAACCCAACTTGTATCACATGAGCTGATTCCCTTGGACTTCTCCTCCTGCTTCCTATTTTGATCACTTGCGATATGTCCAATCATATCAAGCAATAGCACTATCTTTTCTTCTTCCTGCAATTTCTGCCAAAAGAGTCTCTCTCCTCAGAAGTTTCGTCTCTGCTATTGGGCTTTCCTTTCTCTGGCTTGCCCTTCACTTTACCTTTGGTATTGACATTGAATGCCTTCTCGTTGCCATCATCCTCAGGCAGCCCCTTCCTTGCTTCCTCCTAGATCGAGGGAACAAGCTGAACGGTTTTGATCTCCCTCTCCAACTATCTGTAGAATCCCGTAGGATATAATAGATGCATCTTGCAAAAGGTGTGAGAGCACAATGAAAGAAAGATGGTAGTTCTCTATTATGGATTGTGAGAGAGATGACTCTCTCTTATAGAAAGGGGGAGAAGGTAATACCTTCCCTACATAAGTGGCAATCAGCCACTACATCAGTGGGAATCAATCCCTACATCAGTGGGATTGCCTTTGCCTTACATCATCACTTAGGTCACACACTAGACACATCACAGCACTTGATGTGCCTTTACAACACACACAAACACACATGTGACTCCCCTAGATGCACACATGCACCATAGAGCAAGCCCTTGATCATACTTATCCCAACATACCCCCCCTCAAGGGGTTGCCTCTTGCAGTGTCAAGGATACATCTAGTCTCATAGTTTCTTGTGCCATCTCATGGTGGTCAAGGATAAATCTATGGCTAGGATCTCATGCTAGCAAGGGTTCCCAAGGGTGTGAGGTTCACAGAAATGGGATAGAAAAAACACATATCACATGGTCTGCATCATATGGTGACCAGAGGTGATTTACATAACATATTCTTTTTGGAGTACTACTCCAGGCAGGGAACCTCAAAATTTGACCAAGTGATGATAAACAAAAAATTCAAAAGACAAAGTGCCTAAAAAGCATAGTCTTCATTTTCTTCATTTGCTGATGGAGTTCTTCCTTCAACCAGATTTGCTTTGTTGTTGAAGTAGTCCTTCTTGTCTTTGATCAACCAATTAGCTTTTTCTTTTGTAGACTTCTTTCCATCCACAACATTCCATATCTTCTTTTTCATAAGCATAAACTTGGCTTTTGTTTGCCAAGTATGGAAACTAGTTCCATCCAACTTCTCAAAAAAGGTCTTAGCTTCCATGGCAAGGTCTTACCCGAGGGCAGTGTCTAGTGCCTTACAACTGAAAATATGAGCAATAAAAAATAATCCTTCAAAGTACAAGCATTTAGTGTAGTAAAGACTTATAAACAAATTCCATACTACAAATCATAATGGAAATGATGCTTCCACTTGCATGCTTCATAGAGATGGCTAAATGAAAGTATTCCAAGCAAATCCAGGTATAGCTGCTTAAAGCAAAGCTGTAGCCACAGTTGTACTGATGCTATTCAACACTTTAAAACATCAGAAATGCTAAAGTAGCATCTAATGTAGCATCAAACTCACAACATTGTCAAAACTGTCCAAAACAGAGGCCAGAACTTGGGAGGGTGCAATTCTCACAACTCATAGCTCTATTCAAGGGGATTTTTATGCTAGAAGAAAGGCCTTACACCAGAGAAGGGCTACCAGCAAGGAAGGGCGAAATGTTGCGCCAGGTCGCCTGTAGATGCTTGAGAAAACCGACTGGTTTTTTGTCTATTGCGCCTCCATCTCTTGACCAAATGAGCTCAGATTTCAACAGCAGCTTGCCCTCAGTGTCGTCCGGCTCGGGCTCAGAGGAATTTGCAGATAGGTAAGCACAGAGGCGGCATTGCGCGAAAGTTCGTCGAGGAGTCTGAGTGTTGGCGTTGCGCGTACAGTCGAAATTTCCCTAAATGCTTGCAGCTGGAAGTTTGCCCGTACGTGAGGAGTCTACAGCTCAAAGGGTTTGAGCAAAGGTCGCTTTAATGCAAAGAACAGAGCTCTCAAAGATTTGGGAAAGAAAGAAGTTTTGAGAAACTAGTAGTTTTATGCTAGAGATTGCATCTAATGCTAGACTAGGCTAGATCTAGAACCTAAAGCTTTGATACCAAGTGTAGAATCCCGTAGGATAGAATAGATGCATCTTGCAAAAGGTGTGAGAGCACAATGAAAGAAAGATGGTAGTTCTCTATTATGGATTGTGAGAGAGATGACTCTCTCTTATAGAAAGGGGGAGAAGGTAATACCTTCCCTACATAAGTGGCAATCAGCCCCTACATCAGTGGGAATCAATCCCTACATCAGTGGGATTGCCTTTGCCTTACATCATCACTTAGGTCACACACTAGACACATTATAGCACTTGATGTGCCTTTACAACACACACAAACACACATGTGACTCCCCTAGATGCACACATGCACCATAGAGCAAGCCCTTGATCATACTTATCCCAACACTATCAGGGTTTTCACTGACCCGTTGAAGCTTCTTGGCAATCTACTCAGCATGGGACTGGCCACCTGGTTGTTGTCCACCTTCTAACCCACAGCAGCGAGGTGACCCTTTAACACTTGTACCAGACTAGATGATCACTCACCTAGTCACTTTCTTTGATGTTTAGTAAGAACAGCTGATTTTCAATCATTACGATGCGACCAGGATTGCCCATGCCTCAGGTGGAGTCTCTGCCAATTGAATGTGCGGAAGCACTGAATTTGAAGTCATATCGATAATCATAGCTAAGGCATCGGCATCTATCTTTGACGTCACCTTGATCTACCCCCCGGATTATCTTCCCTATTGCATCCTTCTGATCCTTTGGTTTCAATTCTTGTCCTTGAGCTATCTCCCACATCCCACGTGCAAGAATGTGGCTCCGAATCTTGATCTTCCAGATCGGATAGTTTGTCCCATCCAGCATCCCTGTCCCACCAAAAAAGCATCGACGTATGAGTCACCATTTGCACATGTGAAATTTTACTACAAACAGAATTCTCACACACACTGACCTTCTTGTCACACCTCTACTGATTAGAATTCACCTTCCTCTTTTACACGTTGAAGTCAATTTCACTGGATGGCTTGATCACCAAGGCATACACCTCCTAGCTTCTATTTCACACTCCAATGAAACCTTAGTCTCTCAGGTCTCTCTTCCAAGTACACCACCATCACACGGCTCTCCATACACGTAGCCGGGCTCTAATACCATGTTAGAAAAGCCTAGACCCTTGGCTATTGTCTTCCCCAGCAGAAATAGAAATGGATATGGTGTATGCAATGGAAGAATTTTCAGAGAAGAGAAGGGCCTGCATTAATTCAAAATGTAAATTTTCTATGTCCACAAGAGAGAGAACTCACAAGCATAAAGTTCACGCGATAGACAATACTAGAACTATTCAAGAATACACAAATTTGAGCCAAACACTCCCTACAGAAAGCTTCATCGGAGACCCTAAAGCATGCAGCAATCCACTGCCCTAGATGCTCTATGGTGCTTAGCCTCTGCTCTAACCCCAAGGATCTTGCCGGCCCACCATCCCACTATGCCCACCCAATATGCGTCCACTGCCCCAACATATGATCCTCTTGGTCTTGAACGTTCGGGTGCCAAATCATGGGCTGCTGCTTGAACTCACCTATGCTCTGGTGGATGGCCTAGATGAGGCCTAGATGAGGCCTAGAATAGCCTGCCCAAGAGATGCCTCTCATGAAGCTCCGCATCTGTGGTGACTATCCTCCTTTGTGGGGGCATGTCCCTTGGAAGCCCTTGCCAAAGCCGAGGTGCCAAGGTTCGGAGCAACACCTAACAATAAGCTTCCCCAACATGGTTATGCTCTTCCTCTCTAGATCAATGATACCCATGCCTCCCTCTACCTGAGGAGCTAGCGACCCTAGCTCGCAACCTTAGCTCGAATACTCTATGTTCCGTCAAGCCTGCCCAAAGAAAATTGCCCACCAAGCGCCTCAACAGCCCCATGCACCCTGTGAAAGCACTAGCGTGAGGCAATGAACTAAGCTATCACCAACAGGACCTGGTTCACCACTAACGCTCTCCTTACCATAGAAAGCATGGCCAATCTCCAATAGAGGAGCTTGCACCAAACACTGTCTAGCACCGAAAAACCTACTGCTCTGCTGAAATATCCAATCCCATCTAATAGGACAAGTATCTCGTTACATTAGGAATCTAATGGAGCTAAGGTCAACGCCCCATGACTGGAGCTCCTTGGATCTTGTGCTAAAACCAACTCACTTATTACATTGATCTTGGCTACCGAAGCCAAACCATACACCTCCAAGGAGAGAGAAACCCTCTCTAGGCACTCCGACGAGCCCTCCATGAGCAAAGTTGCATCATCTATGAACTCTGAGTCCAAGATTGGGAGGCACATACCACTAGGCCAGCCACCTCAAACTAGAGGAAGTACCCTAGTGCCTCTACCACGAGCGGCTAGCAGGCAACCCTGTTGCACTAAGCAGTCAAATCATCCAAAGTTCATATAGTAAGAAAGCCTTCCCTACGTGTCCCTCTATGAAGTTGACTCGAGCTTCCTGCATAAAGGGCAAAAATCCTCGCATTCACTACTCCGAGACGCCCAGCCCCCGCATGGTCTTGTCCTCTCCAAACCTTGTCGTGTGTCTTCTCAAATCAAACAGCAAAATAACAAAACCCCGAATGTCCTCTCGTGCCAAATCCACTATCTCCCACAAATTGAAGATGTCGTCCAAGATGCTCACAAATAAACCATCCTCCCTTGGGCATTTCTGCACAATGAGAACCTTGAGGACTTCCAAGAGCTCCTCATCGCTGAAGGGAGTCTCTAACTGTGGCATGATGTCCGGGGTGACACCAAGGGGGTGTGTCCCCAGACCTCGACCCAAGTGCTAGCACCTCTGATGTCTCCTCCTTTGCCTGAAAAGAGTTGCCTATAAAAGGAGTAGTCGTCTCCAGGATATTTTACAGGTCCATACCTCCCTCGTCTCTCAACCGCTGGAGCTGAGACGCTGCCAATCAGTGGCCCTGGTGTGAAAGAACTGCCATGTCATCATGTCTCCCTGTTGCACGATCTCGCTCTAAAGAAGTGATAGGAGTACTCCGCATGCCGGATCTCCATAGCATGCGGCTCTAACTTGGCGCTCTCACATCTGTCTGCCAGCCACTAAGAGGCCGGCTCACTCAATGGTGTCTAGGTTCCTCCTAAGGGTCCTCTCAGTCTCCAAAAAGCCTGCCTAGGCTGTAATGCAAAGTACTCAAGCTCTAGGTTGCTCCATTGAATGGCAACGGCCATCCAACTAGAACAACCATCCAAGAGGAGGGGTGACCTCCACCCTTGGATCAATGCATCCTAAATCCTCACCCCCTTTTTGGGGAAGGTCTTGCTATGGTCCAATATCATCTTAACGCCAATTGAGCCTCCCTTGTGCATGGCCCAATCGCTAAGGTAAAATTTATTCTATCTCTCCTATCATGACTGCCCGAAAGAGAAACTGAGACTCCCTGAAACCCTAGAGAATTCATCCTCTTGCCAAGGGTCTTGGCCCCCAATATTAAAGATAAATGCTCTCATGTGCCCCACTCCAAAGAAGGCATGGCGGCAAAGGAGGCCCCCATGAGCTAGTCCTCCTTGAACTCCAAGTTGCTGAAGTCTCCTTCAATGATACAAGAATCTATATCTCGAAGACTCAATCAAAAAGACTCTCTTTGTTCTCGACAAACGTGTGCATAAGCATTGAGGATCCCTACTCGGGTATCCCCCATCCTCATTGCAAGTCTTGCTATGAGCTCAATCTAGTCATACACCTCTAAGGTTAGGGCCTACCCCACTGATGCAAACCCCTCCAGTCCCACTGCCGAGGACCAAACATCCGGACCCCTTCCTAGAAGACAGAGGTGCCTCCGTCTAAGATGTTTGTGGCTGAAAGCATGTGCTCCTGAAGCATAGAAATATCCACTAACCGCCTGACAAGGGCTCTCCACAAATTCCTGCCGTAGGATCAGGTGTTGCGACTGCTAGTGTGTCTCATTGTGTGCACATTCCAACTCACTAGCGTCCAACTCATGGAGACGATGGGGAACTGGCGAACAAGGCCTTCCAATGGCTACAACCTTACGTGGCCACTACTGAGTGGGTTGACTTTAATGGGGCTTAGATCTGGAGTAGTCATCAGAGGACTAGTAGAAGGCTCAATATAGGTCAAGCCAAGCTTGATAAGGATGAAAAGGAGGTGGCTAGCATATGGTCATAATGTCCTTTTTCAGATTGCTTTTCATAGTGTTAGATGTAGTTGCGGTTGTTGGGTGGCAGTGATTCATTTAATAATTAGTGAGAAGCTCAACTAGGTGTCGCACTGGCCTTCAAACCAGTGTGCAGATTAGGTTGGGAGTTGCGATCTCTTTGTTCATGCCTTGGGCTCTCAAGGTCAGCTTGGAGCCAGTGTTGTCCCTTGTTTGGTGCTGCATGGATTTTGGGCCCTCAAAGAGCCTTTAATGTTCCCGCTTCTTGCCTCCTCTTGTCAAGGCTTACATAGCTCGGCAAATACTTACTCCATCCCAACTTGTTATACTCACAAAGCATGATCTTTCAAGACCTATGTGTGCATACGCATGGATGCACGCCAGAGTTACGGGAAATGGGGAAACGGAAACAGGG
Organism: Dipteris shenzhenensis; assembly: GCF_047967505.1. Taxonomy (NCBI): domain Eukaryota; kingdom Viridiplantae; phylum Streptophyta; class Polypodiopsida; order Gleicheniales; family Dipteridaceae; genus Dipteris; species Dipteris shenzhenensis. The sequence goes on along the minus strand of NC_141617.1, from coordinate 21,036,578 downwards.
AACGGAAACAGAAGAGGAAACGTTTCGGGATTTTTGAGAGGGGGTGAAACGAGGAAACACCACGTCATCAAGGGGGTTTACAAAAGGGGGTTTAGAGTAATGCATACACACATTTAGAAGTTATAAAAGGACTTTGTATAATGAAGAAACAATAATACGTGACAGCCATAAAGGTTTCAAGAACGACCCTAGAGAGATAATAATCCAATCATCAAGACGTTCTTGAAGCTCCAATGGTGGAATGGGCTGAAAAGGTTGAAGCATAGCTGTAATCTTTTGCCCAATGGATTTGTAATGCATACCAAGGTCAAATTTTGCAGCAGCCAATGGAAAAGAAAGAGGAAACCCATCATCTTGGGTGACATCTGCCACTGAGTGGATGCCTTTTAAACTGAGGTCTGAAACGTCTCAGACCCCCGGAAATGGCGCGTTTCGGGTCTGAAACGGCGTTTCAGATGCCGTTTTGGCGTTTCGGATCGCCATTTCAGCCTGCGTTTCGGGTTTCGGGGCCGTTTCGCGTTTCGGGGGGTCTAACATGGGGGAAACACCGTTTCGGGCCTTCGTTGTGCCGTTTCGGCATTTCAGCATAACTATGATGCACGCAATGCATGTGTGTGTGTGCGTGTGCGTGTGTGCTTTTCAAGGTGCAATACCTTTAGCACTTCTTGCAACGTATCCTCTGGAGCCATGCGTAACCCGCCCTTGCCAAGACCTAAACGTTGTGACAACACTGCTCAAACAGCCATCAAACAGTTCTCAGTTCCATGAATAAATCAGCAAAGGTAAAAACTACACAAATTTCCATGATTGCCACTTTGCCTTTACTAAACAATTCAAAAAAATGCACCATGTCCAAAGTTTACATGTTTTGTATAACCATAGCTTTCATACCTTTCAAATCTACATTTGTTGTTGGTAACGCAGAGATCAAATATAACCGATTTTTTTTATCCTGTTATCACAATCACAAGATTCATAAGATACGGTTCAATATCCAAGAATTGCCAAAGGACATTGCATGGATTTTGAGGTGACTCAAAAAAGGAGTAGAGTTATGTTGGTATGCTATAAAAGTAGGCTGGATTGATAGTCAAGTTCTATCCTTAATCCTTTTCACCTCACTGTCATCTTGTCTTTAGATTTCAAATATCACATATGACGCATTTGCTCGAGGCTTGTACATAAGTAGAAAAGCTGATATCAAATTATCAAAGAATCAGCTGCAAAACTGTAAAGAAAATTGTAGACATTAAATAATTGCAGATAGGGACAAAGCCAGAAAAGTGACCCAAACATAAGCCCTTGTGATTCTTTTTGAGCTACTGAATTGCCTCAAGCATTTTGATTATTTATTGTAGACCCCTTAGTTAAACACATGAGAAGAAGAAACCCACTATGGTCAAGAAAAACGAGTGATGCAAACAAGGCATGCACTTTGTCAAATTTATGAAAGTCAATTTTAAAGGCAAGAGTAATTACGTGGATGAATTCCAAGTCAATCATCGAAAAAAGAGAGCGTTCAAAAGGACTCTCCAAAGTTATAGGCTACCATTGCCACATGAAAACATATTACAAAGGATAGACTGCCCATACATGCTCTACAAGAGCGCTGAACTGGACATCAAATGCCCAACATGGCCACAAGAAGTACTTTTATGTGAGCAAAGGAGACGACCAATAAATTGCTTGGGAGCTTCCACTTAGCAATTTGTGGGCCATACTGAGGGAGGGATCACCACTCGACTTCCATTTCCATTATTGTGCATCTCAATTCTTTGTTAGTCTCCACAGCTTATCATCTGGAATATGCACCACTGAGATCTGGTTTGCCAATATGTCTTCTTCTTCATAGTTCCATAGAGTGATCCATAAAATGATTAGGTGTACAAGCATGCAGCCAATTTTTTATTTGTTTTGGAGAAGCATGCCACATGTAAACATATGTACAAACATTCAATGTACAACACATAAGAATGTTATCTTTGAGAAGATACGATAACATTACACCCCTTCAAAAAGCACCATTGTCCATCATAAAACTTTGGACAGTCTCTTTTCATGTGGTACACATAGTCTAGGGCGCAATATACCATGATCTGAATTCTTTTTCTTTTGGGGTTGCAACACTCCTTAGCCTCCACCTCAGAGGCCCCCTCCTAATCCTCTGCCAGACCAACCCTTAGGAACCCTTCGGCTCAAACCTTGTATTGATATCAGCCTCATTGACGTCCTCCCCTTCCCAGAACTTACAGGTTACAATGATGATTCTACGGCCCCGTGGAAATGCGGCACCATTGGGCAGTTGGGAGCTCTCAGGCACCTTGTATATCCACATGTCACCTGCGCATCTAGGGGCCTCAATACCCCTCTAATTCTCATATGTTACCAAGGTTCCACCATGAAGGGGGTTAGGACCACATACCTTCCAACAAGGAGAACCCCCAAAAAATTTTCAGAAGCTACATGACAAAAAACATCAATATGAAAGAGATGCGTAAAAGAGGGTCAATCATGATTTCTCTAAAAAAGCAACAAATGATATCATAACACAAGATGACGGGAAAGGTTTGAAAAAGCTAGCAATGGGAAGGCCTCAGACACACAAGGTCTAGTGGCTGAGATGTTGATATGAGGGGGAGAGAAGACAAAGGGAATGCTCACCAAACTCATAAATAAGGCTCTCGAGGAAGGATCTCCCTCAGAATGGCAGCTTAGTAGGATTGTACCAGTCCAAAACGAAGGGGACAGCATGTTGGCAAAAAACTACTGAGCAATCATGGTGAGAAGCCTAATGGCCAAGCTGTATGAAACTATCATTGAACAAAAAATCAGCAAATGGGCGGAGACACAAGGATTAGGATCACAGGCAGAGTTCCATCCCAACAACCACTCGATTTAATCATTTAGTCACCATAAGAGCGGCGACGGAGGGAGCCAAGAATAAAGAAGAGGCTGTCTATTGTTGCTTTGTAGACTTCAAGAAACCCTTCGACATAGTTCCATGTAAAAAGCTATGGGAAAGACTAGAAAGGCTGCAAGTCCCTCAAGAACTCGATACTGTCTGAGAGGGTGTTGGCCGAACTAGCGCAGCTACTAGTAGATGGATCATGGTCCAAGGGAAGATCATCATAAGCAGTGACATAGAGGTCAAGTAAGGTTGTCCCCTCTTACCGATCTTTTCGTCCTTTTCATCGATCAACTAGAAGATTGGATCAGAATACACAGCAGAGTAGTCCAGATTGCACAATATGCCCTACTATTGCTCATTTATGCAGATGACGTAGTCTTCTTTGCAAAAAAGCAAGAAGGCACAGTAGCATGCACTAGACAAATCTGCAGACACTTAGGCATGCAGGTCAACATAGACAAGACAAGAGTAATGGTAATGAGGAAATAAACAGATGGACTTCACTTTCGAAGGGAAGCATAGTCACCATGTACAGATATTCAGGGCTGGAATTTGAAGATAACTACTAAGTGGAATGCATGTGTGGAAAGGAGCATTTTAGGAGGTTTGAAAGCTCTATACAGCTTCCAAATTATGTGCAGGAAGGCACATCTATGGAACTGAGAAATGAGAGTTTCTATATACCCGGCACTTGTGCACAGTGCAAACATTGATCCTCTATAGATGCCCAGCCTAGGCACCCTAGGCTCTGTAGAACTTATTGGAGAAGAATACAAAGAATACATAAACGCTTTCTCATAGGATAACTAGGGGTCAAGGAACAAACACCCTATCCCATACTATTCGCTAAGACCAGTATGTTACCACTTGAAGGGGAAGCATTATGCCAATACATGGTCTACCTCAACAAGCTTGAGAAAATGGATGCAAGCAAAATGCCACACAAAGAAATGGATGCAGCTGTGAAAACCCTGGTACAAATGAGCTGTGAGGGTGGAGCTACTAAATGAGCATCCACACCAATGCAAAATGCAAAAAATGCAAAATAGTAGTATTAAGTACGAAGTACAACATAGTCATGTCAGTGGTCGACTACATATCAATCTCATCATCATCGTCATCATCATCAACATCATAAGGACATCAGGGTGGGCGAGGCAGTGGAGGCATGAACACGGCAAAAGGGTGCTATCGGCCACTCACAAGTGTGGCCCTGTGACGTCTCCTGGTCATAACTCTGCATCTAAAAAGGGCTACAATAACCCCTGTCCGCCGGGCTCCGACTCTAAACAGGTAGGGGATATCCCCAAGTGTAATCTGGAGCATCGACCCTCTGTCTAAGCTGTCGAGTCGCTGACTCTAGGTCACCATCATGTTGAGGCCTCGCCCTATGGGGGTCCCTGTGGTCTGGCAAAAGGAACTCCGTGATGGAGCTCTCAGAGGGATCTGTCAAGGGAGAGGTCGGGTGCCTACTTTAGTGGCCTCCACCCTTAAGTTTCATTGTACCTGGTTTCTTCTTAGTCTCATAGACCCTTTGGTATTTCGTAGACCTTCAATAAACTTTCTTTCTCTCTCTCTCCCCCTCACTCATCCTTGGGTAGGGGTGCGCATTTAGGGGCCATTTTTATAGACGTTATTAAACTCTCTCTTAATCCCATCGGACTCCTAGGATCATGTTCTGCTGGAGATACACCACCTTCGCACACGAGAGGCACAGCAAGACCATCTCATCCATAGCCTAAGCCACGAGATATCACGACTCCATAAGGAGATGGAAGCCGTGGTGACAGCCCCACGCAGTGGGCCAGCGGTTGAGGAAGTTGAGGCACATATAGCCACCATGCACTCAGCCATTTCAGAGACCTCTAGATGGGTGGACATCACTAAATGGGAGCCTATGAAGGCCACTGTTTTGGCCACCATTGTAGAGCAGCAGCAGCAAAGGATCCGTAAGGCTCTCAATGTCGTGGCATCCCTCGCACAGCTACCACTCCCTTGGATGATGCAATTAGCTTCATGACTTCCACCCTCGGAGTTCATGAGCACGGGATCGAGGGGGCTTGGCACATAGGGAGGGACCCAAATGAGAGCAGCCTCTCATCATTCGCTTTAGAGACGGCCAGGCCCACCTTGCAGGCATAGACGATCAGCCTTGCGAGCCCATCCAGAAATCTCCTTAGATGAGGAACTTACACCCTTGCAGATAGACAAGAGGCCTATGCTCATACAGCAACAGAATGTTGTCTGCAAGGAGGGAAAGTGGGTGGTAGTCCGGGAGGGGCGGCTCTTGATAGGTCCCAATGGGCATTTGGTGGCCCCCCCAAAGTACCGAAACCCTGAGCTGCAGTGTTTGAAACTGCAACAGTACTTTATGGTCAGCCCAGGGAATTTCTTGGAGTCTTACACAGATTGAGATATAGAGACACAGGAGATCCTAGAACGCCATTCCCGATGGTCACCCCACCACTAGCTGAGACAAGTATGATACCTCATGAAGGGGAGGCATTATGTCAATTGACCTCAGTAAGATGCCACACAAGGCAATGGAAGCTGTGCAAATCACAGGATGGAAAGTGGGTGGTAGTCCGGGAGGGGCGGCTCTTGATAGGTCCCAATGGGCATTTGGTGGCCCCCCCAAAGTACCGAAACCCTGAGCTGCAGTGTTTGAAACTGCAACAGTACTTTATGGTCAGCCCAGGGAATTTCTTGGAGTCTTACACAGATTGAGATATAGAGACACAGGAGATCCTAGAACGCCATTCCCGATGGTCACCCCACCACTAGCTGAGACAAGTATGATACCTCATGAAGGGGAGGCATTATGTCAATTGACCTCAGTAAGATGCCACACAAGGCCATGGAAGCTGTGCAAATCACAGGATGGCACAGAGAGGGAATGAAACAGATGGAATCATGGGGTATAACATCTGCACGATACCAAAAGATGCATGTGAAATTAGGGAGAGAGTGATGCAAAAAGTGCTATAGAAACTATGGCGAAACCGACGGAACAAAATGCAGTTCTACAAGCAGGAAGTTAACCCAATGGACAGCTACACAGTGCAACAATATCTCGGGGAAGTGTAATGACTGAATCTAGCATCATCCCTACAATCATAAGAAAGTGCCTTGGCATCCTTGTCTCCCGACTTTTCAACCTCATCTGCATCTGCAGATGTGACGTATTTGTCAATGTGACGTATTTGTCAATGATATGTCCTTTTGGCTTGGTCTCCATGCTTATAGTGATGTTCCAAATCCTCCTTGCCGCCACATGGCTTAAAATCTTCACCTTCAATGGAAGATAGTTGGTAACATCCAACTTGCCACCCTCATCAAAGTTGGAAACACAAATTGAAAATGAACAACCCGCAACAAAAGTTGAGCAAAGCACACTTACCTGAAACCAGAGTCACCATCCATCAAGCAAAGGGGCTAGACCATGAGAATAAAACCTTTCGGCCCTGATGTCCTTGCAGCGGAATCCCGCTACTATCCTCACAAGTGCAAAAGGAAGAATGAGAAATCACTAAGAGCTAGAAGTAAACAGCAAAGTATGCAGACAAAATATCATACAAGGCTCCACCAAGTATGGACTGATGTGCTAGGTGAGTTATATTGTTCTCTGAAAGTCTCCGCATGTTGACTGACTAAGGGAAAATGTTTGAAGACTGACGGAAATAGAGTGATCACTAGACTATATCTACAACTATGCCAGTAGAAAAACTGAATACAACTGTAGGGCTGAAGATTTCTTCCAGAAGATACGGTGTGGGCCAACCCATAGAGATGAAGTGGAGAGGGGCTTATTGTCCTCTCCTACTTCCTGCTGGAGACAATAGGTCTGCTTGCTGAACAAGAATGTAGGCTTGCTAAAGCTGCGGGAGCTGACGCCCAAAGTTAACAGAGCTGCAAGTGCCCTATCCCTCCTATAGGACCAATCTGTGCTGATGTGGAGGGCAGCCTCGTGGAGTGTGCGACTAATCAGGGCAACACGGTCCTCTATGAGTGGTATGTGATCGATGTAGGTTAGGAGTCTGTTTAGGCGTCCAAAGTAGGCCGGTGAGAGGCTGTGATCAAAGTGTATGTCATGGTGGGTGTCGTGCTTCCTATGTGGTGTGTGTGGTGTGGCTAAGCGTGGGGTGGCGATAGTGAACAGCTCCTGGAGGGAGTGGTGCTACGGTGAAGTCGATGATACATGAAGTGAAGGTAGGGGATCCCATGATGTAATCTACTACACTAGTGCCCCTCCCGTGTGGGAAGCAAGTAAAACCACCTAAGGAGGGCCATAGGTCAAGCCCGTTGTAGATGATGAGATCATGCATCCTGCCCAAATCAAGGAGCACATGTCCATATGGTGGAGGAAGAATGGAGAGTCCAATCCTCAAGCCTATCCTGAAGTTCCAAACGAGGTACCGGCAAGAAAGGTTAAAGCATTTCTGAAATTTTGTGCCATAAAGGACGATAATGAGCTCCCAAACCATACTTGCTAGCAGCCACAGAAAAGGATAAAAGAGTGCCATCATCGAGAAGCACATCCGCCACAGTAGCAATACCTTTGAAAGATATAAAATAAGAACACCTGGGTTCTTGTATAGCCAAAGGAGGGTGGAATACTTTGGACCAATAAATATTCTCAGCCCTCAAGGAATTTCCCAACAAAGAATCCCTGCCATTCCATTCCAAGTGGGATAAAATATGCTTCCAATCAAGAAGCAAACGAGACACAAAAGGGCAGCCTCTGATCTTGCCTTGAATAGAACCAAATAGAAAATCCCACTGTGTGGGCTGCCAATGCCCAAAAGCAGAAGTATCAATATGCAGCAAAAGAGAGCGGATCATGAAAGCCCAAGGCTGATCCCCTTGCATAAACTGCAACATCATTTTCCCCTTCTGAGCAATTATATGCATTTCAATCTCATGATAGTCACTCATAAGGTTATAAACCATTAACTCCATCATGCATAGCAGGGACTAGCTACTATGACATCCCCATTGACGTCATGAGCACCCAACAGTGGGTGTAAACCATACAATAAACATATTTTAGCTTTTCAGTCTCTTCCTTGAGAGTATCAAAATGTCTGGTACCCCCAAGCATAGGAGAATGGCTTATTCATAAAGATTGAAGCCTTCTTTCAAAGTCATTGCAAAGGGGGTCATAATCCCAATCCCACATGCTTTTCATGATATCATCCATTGCTTCTAGTTCTCGACCTCAAGGCATGCCACTCTTATCGGTACCAGAAAGTACAAGGAGGAAAAAAAACCAGATCTTTTGCAGGGAATAGGCAGCCTTGAGAAAAGACATAATATTATTATAGGGAACAAGAAGGTAAATGTGTACACGTGACCAATAAAATAAAACATTCAAAACCCTCCTTGTACACTGAATGTGTTTTGATGATGACAAAATGACATAAAGAAACAAGATTTTTTTTTTTTTTTTTTAAGAGTCAAAAAGTACAATCACATGACCAATAAAATAAAACCTTCAAAACCCTCCTTGTACATTGAATGTGTGTTTTGATGATGACAAAATGATATAAAGAAACAAGGTTTTTTATATTTTAAAAAAAGAAGATGCTTCACCTACAAATATTAAGAAAGCAATGCACATTTACACTCCATCGAGAATCTTCCAGACATTTCTTGTGTGTGGTGCTTCTATTGTTCGCTCACATTGTTTTGAAACTCTTTCAGTATGGATGAATTATAATTTTCTTCTATATTCAAATCTTCATCCAATCCATGTACATTGCGAATCTTTACTAAAGATTCATTTTAATAAGATGGTAAACAAAATAGATTTCCTTGCTTACCTTAAGGAATAGATTTTTGCTATGGCCACCTTCCAAATGACCGACATATTTAGCCTGTATTTTCAAGTTTGGTACAATGGCATCAAACATAAAGCACAAGGAGAAACTATTAGAAGGGAACAACTATTAAAGCTGACTGACTGGTTGCAGGGTAGTTGTGTGCCTGTTCCTCAACTGTCATCACAGCTGGATGCTCATATGTGTCTACTGTGATGCCAAGCCCCTGAAGATGATCAACCAGCCAACCACAAAAGCTAAACTTTTAGTCACCCCTTAATCAGCACACAAGCCACAAATGCACAAAGCAAGCAAACCTAAATTTCCCCATCACCCAATAGTTCAAGGATGTTCCCCCTGATTTATGATTTTTTGTCAGACCCCTTAAAATCGTTCAAAATATGGTGAAATCATTCCACACTTGAGCATTAGGTCCTCCTCTAGCATTTCGATCCACTCTATCATTTCTAACATGAGGTAGCACAAAATTCTCCATGGCACAGCACTCTAACTGAAACATAATTAGCTCTATCTCTAACTAGTTTGCCCCTTAGTCAGACCTAGACCACCTAACTCCCAAAACTAGAATAGAAATCACCAAATAAAGTAGACAAGTGCCTAGGGTAGGATGGGTTATCTTTTAGCATTTGGGGGGAAGTGTAAGTCATGGGTTGGACTTACCACAATGACTTGTGATGAGGGGCTCGATTCCCAGCTGAGCAATTAGCAGTCCCGTTTCATTCAATGAATGGAAGTACAATCATAAGATGAGTGCATGTGAGAAAACCAGGCCTTTTATAGAAATTGGGGCAAGATGTTTTAAAACTGTGCTTATGGAATAATCACCTAAAACTGCCACATGGCAACACTGTAACAGCCTAAAGTACAAAATACTACTTACAAGGCTAATGAAAAAGTTTTCTAAAATGAGGGTTTATATTAATAAAATTTTGTCAGTTGTGCTGTTAGAATAAATTGATATTTTGGGCATAGCATATGGTCTAGACATTATTGATTGTAGGACAGTGTGTGAAGTTTTGTGAGCACCTTAGTAGGTGAGTCTAGTGACTTGGCAGTTAGGTCTGTCAGGTTGGTGTGATGTGTGGGATTGGAGTGATCATAGGAGGTAACTGATTGAGCTAATTATGGAGAGGATTGTGGATCTGAGATCTACCAACATGGAGGCAGTTGCCTATATATGTAACCACTCATGAATAAAGTGTTGTTCAGTGTGCCTCAACATTTGCCTCATTATCTACACTGTTCCAACATGTGGTATTAGAGCCTTGAACCACTTCTAGCCACGCCTACCTAGCTTCTGCCACGTGTCCACCTTCTTCCCCAAACCAAACATGAGCTTCCTCTTATTCTACTCTTCTACCCTGAGTTTGTGAGGACGAATTCGTCGCATACAACCATTGATTTCCAGAATGCTTCAAGCCCAGTAATCCTGTCCTCAGGGCGCACCTTCCCACTGCAAGGATCGACGAAATTCTACGTGGATTCGCAGTGCCGACACGACATGTGCTGAGCAAAAATTCATGAAATTCTGGAGCTGCTGTTGCAATTGGGTTCCAAGCTCTTAGCTGAGGTTTAGCAATGCCTCAAGCTTCCTGCTCGTGAATTTTGGTCGACATTGGTCCACAGAAGAAGCCACATTCGTCATTTTTCTTCACGATTTTGCCAGTGCAATGCTGGGCGACATGGCGTGATTCTTTGCAAATACTTCCTGCTGCTGATGGTCGACTACAAGAGCTTTGATTTCCACCTGAAAGCCCTCTGATTGATGCACCGAAGCTCTCCAATTTTGGCCTATAGTTCCTGTTTCTTCAATTTGGGGGAAATTTGGGGGTGATGGTCAAAGTTTGACTATTTCTTGCAATTGACCATCCAAAAGTTTTCTCCTCTATCTGTTTTAGTTCCCTGAACTCTGATTTTCAGAAATGTATTGAGTTTATACCTCGCATTTGATTTATTTTGCAACTCTATGCTTGCGGAAAGAGTTTGACCATAGTTGACTTCATGTTTGACTTGGCATAATGCCTACTTCTCAAGAGTGCACAAGTATGGTTTCAGCCAAGAAAACCAGGAGGAAAATCCCAAGGAAGAGAAGACAAGAAGGCCCAAGTACAAGGTCATCAAGAAGACACTACTGACTTGCGAGTCATATGAGCTTTGATGTACAAGAGTAGACACTGCCCTTGTTCCACTGACAAGTGGTAAGACCATCTTCACATTCGATTTATTTGAAGGCATATGGGATGCATGTGATCATAAAGTTGAAGTCAACTTGCTGGAGGCTACTCTTTTGGTAGCATACTTCACTAAGAAAGGAGCAGTAAAACAAAGGAGATGTACCAACAATGATATGCTTGTGCTCTCGGAAACTATGAAGACCAGGAAGAAAGAACCAAACCAAGATGCTGCAAATACCTCTACCAATGAGGAATCGACTGAGGAGACTTTCATCCAAGAGGGCATTGGCCCTAAACTCTTAGATTAGGATTGTGTGTTTGGAGTCAATAAGGTGCTCTGCCATGGATAGTCCATCCTAAAATGATATGTTTTTCCTTTAAGTCAGTTGAGTGTGCTTGTTGTCTGTGTACTTAGTAGTTCTAGAGACACCACCCATTGTAAGCCAATAATCCTAGGAGTGAGTCACAGGTGGGGGCCATGTGTGTTGCCACATGATGGTGGGCAAGCCATGGAGCATCCCATGTACTACTGCCGAGGGATGAGGTCATCAATTTGTGGGGGGGTGTAAGAACAAATTGATATTTTGGGCATAGCATATGGTCTATACATTATTGATTGTAGGATAGTGTGTCAAGTTTTGTGAGCACCTTAGTAGGTGAGTCTAGTGACTTGGCAGTTAGGTCTGTCAGGTTGGTGTAATGTGTGAGATTGGAGTGATCATAGGAGGTAATTGATTGAGCTAATTATGGAGATGATTGTGGATCTGAGATCTACCAACATGGAGGCAGTTGCCTATATATGTAACAACTCATGAATAAAGTGTTGTTCAGTGTGCCTCAACATTTGCCTCATTATCTACACTGTTCCAACATATACATCATCTCGGAATAGACCCCTGGATACAAAGTATAGAGGACAAAGTAAACTTCTAACCATCTGTGGAAACTGAACCAACAGTAACATCTAGAGATTGTAGTAGGAACACTGAGAAACTGTGAGTAGAAGGAAGACTGCATGAAACAAAACTTTAGATTACAGTTTCCTGGTTCTGCTCTTTTGGAACAATGTGTGTTGTAACCTTTGAGTACCACTGTACCCGAGGTGTGCGGGTAAAGACATGGTTTCCTTGTCCTGCGTTTGGAGTGGGTTCAGGGGGTTGGAAGTCCTTAGGCGTCTCCTCGTGTCGAACTTTGTACGTGGCGCTTGAGGGGTCGGTCCTGGGAACAGGTCTTTTGAAATCCGGGCATGGCTGAACGGGAGCTGGAGAGAGAGGAGTGAGAATTGGGACAAGGTGGGCTTGCAGAGGGCGACCACGCACCCTTTCGCTAGGTTGAATTGAAATCGAAGCCGACGAGGGGGAAGTAACCAAGGGAGCCATTTGACAGGAGCTAGGGAGCGGGGAGGGCAAGGTAACTGTGGGCAACTGATTAGCGACTCATTAGATACTGCTTGAAAGTTATGTTGGAGAACACGAGGTAACACACGTTCCTCGAGGGTCTCCTTGTCTACCAAGGATTGCATCTGCACCAATAGAGCGCTCAGCTTCATCTTTGGCCATTTTCTCCTGTCTCCCAACAAAAGATACACATAATTAAAAGGAAAAAAGGCAACATGTTTATAAACGGTATCCCACAAAGATCTAGAAAGACTATGGTTGAGGAAGAGGTGAAAGAAAGAAAGAAAGAAAGTTTATTAACGTCTTCCGAAGACCGATGGGTCTATGGGACTGTGAAAATCCTAGTACAAACGAACTGTGAGGGTGGAGCTACTAAAACGAGCATCCACACCAATGCAGAATGCAAAAGAATGCAAAATGGTAGTACTAAGTACTAAGTACAACATCATCATGTCAATGGTCAACTACATATCAATCTCATCATCATCGTCATCACCAACATCGTCCAGTGCATCAGGATGGACAAGGCAATGGAGGCATGAACACGGCAATAGAGTGCTATCGGCTGCTCATGGGTGTGACCTTGTGACGTCTCTTGGTCATAACTCTGTACCTAACAAGGGCTACAGTAACCCCTGTCGGTGGGGCTTCGACTCTGAACAAGGAGGGGATATCCCCAAGTGTAATTTGTGCGTCAACCCTCTATCTGAGCTGTCTAGTCACTGGCTCTGGGTCACGATCATGTCTAGGTCTCATCCCGTGGTGGTCCATGTGATCCATGTGATCTTGCAGGAAGAACTCCGTGATGTAGCTCTGAGAGGAATCTACCACGTGAGAAGTCTGCTCCTGTCTACTTGATCGAAGTAGCCTCTCGCAGTGCATGACTGCCTCATGAATGAAAGCCGCCAAGCATCTTTGGTCTGGATAGGAGAGGAACCGGGACAAAATCCCAAGGCTATCTCTGAAGAGGCAGTAGTGTTGAGATTCAGCATCTCCAGGCGTGGCCAGCCGACCAGCCCCCATGCAACAAGGGGGGCCAGAGGGGGTAGGCTGGCCGACCAGCTGGTCGGCCCAGTTGGCTTGACCGACCAGGCTGGTCGGTCCAGCCAAACTGGCCGACTCCCCCCCTTGGCCTGCCCTATAAAAGGGCCTCCTTCCCTTCATTTCCTCCAACACTTCTTGCAGCTCCTCAAGGCTCCAGCATACAGCCTGCTCCTGACCATCCCCTCAGAGCCCCCTCTCAGCTCCTCAGTTGGCTGCCCACACTCCCGCAGCAGATCTTGCCTCTTCAGGGCTCTTGCCTCCCCGCTCCAGGCCTCTGCCTCTTCGTTTCAGGCTTCTCCTGCCTCCGTGCTCTCAGGCTTCAGCTTTCTTGTGTTCCCCCCTTTTTCTCTGCTTCAGTTCAGCCTCTCCAGCAGCTCCTGTTTTCTATCTTATTCAAGATATCTTGTATTTCAGTTGCTGCCCTGGTTTAAGGGCTGATTTACAGCAGATCAGTGGTGGTACATTTTGTTATCTCTAGTGTTCTCTGTGTGGCTCTATAATTTCAGTTTGTTTGCATCTTCCGCTGCCATTTTAATAAGTAGAAACGCCCTCGGATCTCATAGTAAACAGGACACCTGAAGATAAAATGCTCCTCCGTCTCGACCTCCTGTGCATCACACAATATGCATATGCGCCTCTCTCTGGGTATGCCCTCTGCTCTGCCGCTCTCGATACGAAGTCTATGTGAAGAGACCCGCAATTGCCAATAGAGATCCTCAGTGAGTGGGGTAAGTGGATCTGTGTGTATCCTGGTGGGTCAATGAACCCCTCCTCTGTGATATGCAAGCAGTGATCCCTGTAAAAGCTGAGCTTCACTGGAAGCTCGCTAGGTCCCAACCAGGTCCGGAATGTGTGTAACTGTAAGAGATCCTCGCAAATGACCTGGTTGACCTCATGTGACATGAGGGGAGAGAACGGAGCATCCATACTGTACTGGAAGGGAGGGAGTCTATCCATGTGGAGCCCTAGTCCCTCAAACCATCCCACTGTGCATGCATACCAGCCTCAAACCTTCAACCAACCCTCAGAAACAGCAGCCAGCTTGCAGAACTTGGTTTGCTTTATGGAATTGCCAATGCACTCCACATGCTCTATTACACACAACATGTAAGATAAATGGACTGTTGTACATGCTGTCACAGACATCTATATATACCATATGCATGAAATTTTATACCCCACATGTATTACTTTGACAAGAGTTACAATCATGAAGGGCATATGAACTCTTCTCAAATCTTCTCAACACATCTTGCATAATGCCTATCAAGCTAGTATTTAGGGAAGAAATGTATGTTCTTTCCTGCAAGTGACGCTTTTGCAAGCCTACACACAGCCTCCATGCTATCACTTGTATCTCAATGAATCCAAAAGATGCTCTAAGTCATCCTTTAAAAACAAAAAAAGTGCATCTTATTGGAAAGAAACAGCAAGCAGGAGCAGCCACCATAGTGGCTGTACGGCTAGAATGGCGAGGCTGGGTGTATAGAAAAATTTAACAGGCCAAGCAAAGACTGAAGGCGCTGAGGCTTGGGAAGAAACAGAAAGGGCAGAGGCAGAGGTGTGATGGGTAGCAGGCAGACAAAGGAAGGACGGAGGCAAAAAGGGCTGAGGCAGAGGCAGGGCTGTATCGATGGTCAAAGCCAAAAGGCAAGAAGCAGGAGCAGGCAGAAGGATGACGTTGGAGGTGATGGAAGGTGAGGCGAAGCAGGAGGGGGCAGCCTTGGTGGGGGAGCTCACAGTCTCATCAGTGTGTGTGGGTGGGTGGGTAGGTGGGTGGTGAAAGGTGTGTGTGGATGGGTGTGTGTGGGTGGGTGGGTGGGTGGTGAAAGGAAAGTCTGGCGAAGCAGCTGGACAGGTGGGCAGGCCTACTCGCTCCACAGGAAGCAGTCCATCAAAGACCAGCTTCACTCCTCAATCAATCGTGCGGACCAATTAACATTCCTCTTCTCCAAGAGCACAAACTCATCGATGGGCAATGTGCCAAGACAACTAAGCTCGTACATGGGCACACGTTTTGGTCTGGTGCTCTTGGATCACGTGGAGTCGTCTACATTTCAGTTTCAGCCCCGATCCTTTCCACTGTTATTACACACGATCTCTTGATTCTAGCCAAGTCCCAGTGGATCATCCTCCTTAAGGGGCTCTCAGATTGGGATGCTCATTTATGCACCTAATATTGAGAAGGGTCATGTTGTCTTTTGGACAGAGATGTGCAGATAGTTGCCACGTGCTGATTCTTGGATAATGGGGGGGAATTCTATATGGTAGAGCAACCTATTGATAAGAGGGGAGGAAAGAAGACAGAGTCCTCCCTTCTAAGAGAGCAGCAAGGCGGGAACGGCGAGCAAGGGGAAGCCACATTGATGGGGCACAATGGACCAGTGGCCTGGCTACATCTTTCGAAGTATGGAGCCATCTCCCCACCAAGACAGAGACACAAGCACAAACCCTCTCTCATCTGAGGGGAGTAGGCATTCGGATGCTAGAGATAGACTCCACCATTCCTGAGTCTTGGAGGGATGGTTTGCACAAAGCTGCAACTCCGCCGCACTAATATGGACAATGCTGAGGCCTCGGATCCTTCTGCTCCAGGCTTTACAGAGGGAGGCTCTAAGGCCTTCTTCAGCAAAAGACTGATGGAAACCCAGAGCTAGATGGGATCCTGGACTTGCTCGATTAGCAAGGTGCCACTGTTGCATGGATAATGATCTTGAGACATTCCCCCACTGTGTTTGGAGCTGCTCGCAGCACAAAGATGTGGTAGGGAGTCCTCCGGATCATGGCCAGGACGCATAGGATAAGTGGGACTTGTATGTAAGCCTTCTCCATAACCTGATCACACTAGCTTACAGGATCCAAGGACAGAGGGTCTTTCGGCCAGACGCGACTCCTCCTTCCTGGCAGCATCATGTTTCATCACCACAAAATAGTATATTGGAGATGGTGTTTAGGATCACTTCTTAGAACATCTGGATCACCCATTGCATCTTGGTGATGGGAGGATACTAGTTCCGCCGACCACCACCCTTGTTGGCATCTAGCAAGATATTATCTACACCTTACGTTTCTACAAGGCTGGCCTGCAGGTATCTTCTATGTATTCACTGAGGCATTCATTGGATGTATAGTCCTCCACCCTCGTTGGATGGCCACTATTTCGCAGATTTCTTAGACAATGAGCTGGGTTCTTTTAAAACAAGCTAGTCGACAACCAGTTTTTCTACTTTTGTTTTCCTCCATGATCAGCCCACACGGATGGCTGATTTGTATCGTTGGTTCTTCAAGCATTAATAGAAAGGTCTTTTCTCTAGAGGGAAAAATTGTCGATAAATTGATAGACAAACATGAGCATGCTTCAGCCTATGGCCATTTGGATGGCTCTGCAAAGGGCCAGGGCAGCAAAGAGGTCCACGTAGACAGCCACGCAGGCTGCTATGTCAGCTGGTATATGTGGTCATCATGTAAGGTGCCAGGCCCCTACAGGTTCTTCAGTGAGGGACAGCCTAGTTGTATGCAGTCTCTATTCACGAGTCGAACCAATAAAAGGACGGTACATCTTTGCCCTTCACGGTGCAATAATGTCTGCTTATAGAACAAATTTTACATCACCTGTTACAACAGCACAGTTCAGCCCTAGTGGATGTATATTCGTTGTGCACTGGGTGATTGCGAGGGCCATCAGCAATAAAGCAGTAGTTAACATACTCGTGTTTCCAGCGATGAGTATTGAACATAGAAGATCTGTTACGTCCATGTAAGTCTCTCTCTGTTATGCCTGTTAGTCTTCACGCTTCTGCGCTAAGTCAATTAGCATGGACAAGCTTGTGGGAAAAAATGGTAGCCCATATGTGTCTAAGATTGTGAGGAGGAGCAGTTAGATTTTGGAATGACCGTCCAGTGTCCAGTGTCCACTATCAAGGGCCACGTCCTTCAGCCTTAGTGTGAGATCCAACAGATCCACTGAGTCTAGATAGTGCATGATGTTGACATGCATAGTTAGCAAGCTGCAGGAGGAGATGCCCGTGGTCATGAAGACAAACAATGTCATCAAAAAGGTAATCCAACTCCGGATCAACATGCTCTTAGAAAAGCGCCGGGACAGGGAGATCAAAGCAGGCCAGAGAATAGAAAGACCGTAACAGCAAAGATAATGGAAGCCAAAGAAGCTAATTGCCCAAGTCCAGCCAAAGACAAGTCCTCTCTCTCTTTCTCCCCACTATTGATCGTGTATCTACAAACCTCGAGGTAGGAAAACAGCGTCTCCTTGGTGATGGCAGCCATCCAAATCGTTGTCGATCACTCTGTACGCAGCAAAGCAACCCCTGCTTGTTGATTTCCCACTTGCTTTTTGTGTTTAAATGTATGCCTGTGCTTTGTTGATTTCCGTATGCCTTTTTGTTGTGTTGCAATGTTGAATGTATATTCTAGTGCACCAATTGCAATCAAGGTGGCACTCTTATAGCATCAACTTTCAATGCTAGGTTCCAACTTTCAATGCTAGGTTCCAGGTGTCAACAACGTAGCTCGTGTTCAATCATGCTTTGCCCATGCTCTTTCTATTTTTGTTTCGTGGTGTGCATAGGCTAGCTTTACTAAGAAGCCTCAATTTATGTGAACAATATTCAATCACACAGATTGGACTCAAGATAGTCATTAGCTCATGACGGTGTTGTCTAATGCTCAATAAGCAAAGCTAACCTGCTACTTGGTTGCTTTGTCTATGGAAGCAAGCGTGACCTAATGGATTGCATGTTGGAACCAGAAGAGCTCATTGAAGTCTCTCTTTCTTGAACTCGTAGTGGAGTCATGGCCATTTGTTGGTGCTGCTCTAGCACAGACCTCGAGCTCAGGTGCAAGAGACGGGAGGCATGGCCATTTGTTGGTGCTACTATAGCACAGGCCTTGAGCTCAAGTGCTACACTGGAGTTCTATAGCTAGTGAAGCTCGTGAAGTGAGAAGGAGAGACGGTGAACCACACCAATTGGAGTCAACACGTAAAACGATTGCATTGACTATCGCCTTCAACAAAAGGGAAGGCTACAGGTGATCCACCGGGGGTGACCACCCATTAAAAAGAAACCAAGTCCTCATGTCCTAATCGAAAATCCATCCAATATCTACATCCTCCAATCACACGAACGTAGATTGAAATCCCTCTTGTACAAATCTCAACACTCCCCCTCAATACAAAATGGGTAGAGATTTGCACAATCATCAGGTAACATAAAAGGAGAGAAGCCTTACAGGCTTATTACAAGGCTTTGGATATAACTAAAGACATGGTATTAACTTGACAACACATTGCATAAGGAGAGTAGTGTATTGGTTAATATAATGTGACTCAGTAAGGTTGCTTGACCTCCTCAAGACTCTGTATGTGTTATATCTTAGTCATTCTCACACAATGACTGAGTAGTTGCTTGACCTCCTCAAAACTCCATGTGTGTTATATCTTGGTCATTCTCACACAATGGCTAAAATGTGCACATGGATGTGATCAACATTTACAAACGTGCACAAACAGTTACCAATGTTATTTATCATGACATGGCAATGTCTACTCCTTTAGAAAATGAAAAGACATATCAAGATGACACATACGAATAAGGTACACACATGCAATAAAGTCAAAAACTATGTCACTATGAAAGTGAGCTCTCCAAAGAATCCCATAATTGTTTTGTTGTCGAGACATTGCCAAAACGATGGACAAGTCTATCATTTAGATGCAACAAAACATAAGCGGGAGCATGCTCATTCTCCTCTGAATCAAATATACTGACAAGATCAGTAGTTCTCCCAAATAAAATATGGCAATAACCTTGATAAACAAGAGGTTAATTATGAAAATTTTCCATGTATAAACATGTTTTCCAATAAAATAATTTTGGGCCATTAATGCCCAATAAATAGTGAAAACTTTCAATAAAAGACAAAACAAGAAACTAGCTCCCTGTTTTTGAAACATTTGACCTTGCACCGTGAAGATGACCTAGACAAGGTTGTAAAGCCCAAGGAATAGCTAGAGAAATATAGCCAAGGGATGGCACTAAATAGCTCTTTGTAAATGTGGTTGAAAACAGTGAAATGTTGGCTAAATTAACACGGTCAACTGCTATTTCTTGTAAAGAGCTTAGAAGGGGCATAAGTAAATTGCCACATGGATTAAAGATGGAACATTTGCCAAATAAATACCATGTGTCAATCATTGTAGGTTTTAAGAAAACCTTACAAGACTTTGTTCTGCAGAGTAAGAAAAACAATTCGTAATCATCATCAAAGTAATGTGTCTTCATCCCCAAAACATTTCATAGCTTCAACCTTTCCTCAAAATCAAGATCAGAGACTGTAGCACAAAAAAAGGCTCAAAAAACTATTGCTAAGAAATCATATTAAAAAAAGGTGACTTGAGACAGACTGGGGATGACAAAGTTGTTGACGAAAAATTTGAATTGGAAAGAAACGCCTCAAAGCTGATAGCAAGAACAACAATATTTTAGCATCAAACTTCAGTCTAGGATATAAGGAAGCTCCTAAACTATTGAAGGAGAAGATAATAATTATTGGTAAACCAAGCAGAGACGAATGGTGTGTTAAACAAATCTCTTGCGGAGACTCGTGGAAGTAGCACAGTATACAGAGAGACCTCCTAATAACTTATAAAACTCTTTCTTCAACTAAATCTCCAATAAAAATGTAGCCTTTTGGCACAAATACTATTCAGTCAAGTGGTAATCAGCTACTACAATAGTTGAGTGGAAATTTATAGAGTCAACAACCAATAGTGAACCTGTGTCGAATCTCATCAACTTCAAGGTTATGGTAACCAAATGAACAAGCAATATTTACCGATAATTACCTAGCAATAGGCACTCCTTTGCTTTAAGCCATACTTAGACATAACTCAAAGAACCCAAACATAAAAACTGCTAGCAACGTGGTACCAATTTCGAGCATAAGAAATGCATTCAAATAGGAAGGAAAGAATCACTAGGAAACTCGTGGACAGTAGCCTCATGTAGTATTATATTAATGAATAGAGTGATTCAATGCTAATAAGGGTGGTTGAGTGGAGCCATCAAAGAACTCAGAATCATAAAGCCATGGAGTAAAACCTTAGGTTAATGAACCCTTGACAATCTTTTAACCGTGAAATGAAAGAGTAAAAGAAGTGACGTTTCTCTAAAGACACTATCAGAAGAGATGAAGATCATAGTCTAAAGATCGATGCAAGGAATTAAAGATGAGAAAGTAATTCTTTTTGCATTGACTCACATTAAGGAACAAGAGCTTAGTCTTGATGAAATGTTCTAAGTTTTTTAAAGAGTAACTTCTTAAACTCATATATATAAATAATATTGTTATTCTATGTATTTTTATCATTCTATAAGATGGATATGAATAATTCTATGTTTTTCTCTTGTTTGCAGTCACAATACATATATGAGGATGCAAGAATAGATTATGTACAATCATGGAAGAATGAGGATGCAAGAACAAATGATGGTCTGATTTAATGTACAATCATCAGACCAAATAATAGCAAACTGTCCAATCTCTAACTCATTTGAGCCTTTGGTGCCATTCTTTATTGCTTTTAAAAATATTGCATGTATACTATAAAATATATATTTCAAAAAAATTTTAAATTAAATATAAGTAATGTTTAACTTTTTATGAAATTTGTTATACAAAAAACAAGAGAAAAATCCAACAGCTTGGACTTTCCTTGTCCAAGTAACTTTTCGACTCATATTCCAAGGGCTAGGCTTGAGAAGGAAAGGAGAGATGGTCTCTAATTTTTACCAAATAATGAAAATATGAAAAACTTTAATTCCCTCTCCTATCCTTTATAGATTAAGTATTATTATGTGTATTGCTACGATATGAGAGATTTTGTAGCAAACATCCCAAAGCAAGTCTACAAGTTAGCCATAGTCGACACTCCCTATGGATTAAACTAAAGGGAAGTGTAAATGATGGACATAAGAAAATTAATACGATGGTTTTTGTTTTCAATGTAGAGAACCCAACTCCTATTTGGAGCTTCAATATTTTTCATTCTACTGCCTAGGCAACCTCTGTTACAAGAGCATTGATGGACCATACCCATGCAATGGAGGATATGATTTGTTAAGTTTTTTAAAACTTTGTCCATCATTTTTTTTTGGGTCTATCACTCTCAATGCATGATTTATGTTATCAACATTTTTGGATATTCTATAATCAAGATAAAGATGAAGATAAAGATGAATCTAAAGCATCTACTAGGCAACAAGATGATACATGCATTTGAGATGATAACCATACGTTACTTCTCCCAAGCGGAGACGTGTAAAACCCTTGTTCATTCAGCTCATAAAAAATGTAAATAATGTTTTTCATTTCCTTATGGTGACTCAAAAGTTGCTTTATGATGATAACAATAAAACCATCATCATCCCATACTAGAAGCCATAGCATCTAATCAATGAGATTTTGGACCTTTTTATGGTACAAGATGATAGGGTGTGTGATTCTTTTTCTTGGACAAGAATGACTATAGTGTGCGCTCTACAAAAACATAAAAGTTGTGTGGTAGTTGAGAAGGACCCTTTGCAATAAGTAGCATTCATCTCTGAAAGAGTACTTGCAATTAATGATCTTTTGGATGCAGATCAGGACTTGGGAGCAAAATATAGCCATGAGAGTGTAGCAATGCAAATGGCTTTTGGAGAGCCCTAGTTTGCATACAAGGATGAAGAATCTGAGCTGGCAGAGCTAACGAGGTCATTCCTCTAGCTACACATAAAAAATATTGAGAAGTTTGCTGAGCATGAGTAGCATCTAATGTATAGGAATTTGGAAAATAATAGGTGATGTAATGACTTTATATATCTTTGCCTAATATGAGCTCACTTTCCCTTCTTTTGTATTTTTCATGTGTCATCATATTGATTTTTAAACAATTCTTGATCAATTATTAGTTTTTACTTTGTTCTTAATAATTTTAAAATAATGATTTAGATTTTCTACCCATTAATGTTTTAAGTGAGTAACCTTTAATTTATTAAAGTGAATTTTATTTTATTTCTATCATATTGTTCATGTGTCATTACAATTAACAAAATAATAACCAATTATGTATTATTTATTATTTTGTTACTTTATTCTTAATAATTTTAAAATAATGAATTGAAGTATTTATCAATTAATGTATTTAAAAAATAAGGTAAATATGTTTTATGATAAACTTTTAAATTTTATAATTAATAAAATAAAAGTGTTTATCCATTGTGATGCTCTCATCTTTGTTTTATCATTCCTTAGAGATGGGTACTTGCTTAAGTAGGAGGTTTATTTAATCCATTTTTGTCTAAAACTCATATTAAATGATCTATCCTCATGAAGGCTTCCAAATGTAAAGTGTGTTAAGCATGTAAAAAATAACTTCTTTGATTTTAACCATTCTTTCAACTTGAAAGTGTCATTGATTATTTTTTTTGTTCAGATGTCTATATGTGCATACATGCATGCATGCATGCATACATACAACACACACACACACACACACACACACACACACACACACACACATACTATCCCTTCCTCCATTGGTTTTACCACTTGCTTGTTAGAGCTCCCCTTGACAACCCCCCTTAATTTCCCTAATTTCTCTTGATACTCCATTGGTTTTACCACTTGCTCGTTAGAGCTCCCCTCAACAACCCCCCTTAATTTCCCTAACTTCTTTTCTCTCATACTTCCTTATTCTCCCCGTAATTTTCCCCCTTTTTCCCTTTTTAAAAAAAAATTTCCCTAATATCTTCTTTTTTCTTATTTTTTTTAATTTCTTCTCTCTCTTTAGTTTCCTTAAAAACCTTTTAAAATTTTTATACCTTGTTCTTACCTAATTCTCCTTTAAAATCCCCTGAAAACTTTCCTCACTTTTTTCTACACCTCCTCCCCATTTTTTCCTTTTTTCCTAAGTTTTCTAATTTATTTCTAAAATTTCCTATTTTTTATCTAAGTTTCTTAATATTTTTCCCTAATTGTCTCCCTTAAATGTTTTTTCCTACATATTTTTTCTAATTTTCCTAAACCCCCCTCCCACCCACCCCCCCCCTCTACCTTTTCCCTAGTTTTCTCCTTTATTTCCTTAAATTTTTCCTATATATTTTTTCTAATGTTTCTAATTTTTCCTAACCCCCTTTCCCAACCCAATCCCCCCCCCCCCCTCTTTTTCCCTTAGTTTTCACCTAGTTCTTCTCCCTATTTCCCCCTATTCTTGCCCCCCTAAATTCCTGCTAATTTTTCCCATTTTCTTCCCTTTTTTGACCTTAATTTCACCCTCTATTTTCCCTTAAATTTTCCTTATTTTTCCCTATTTTTAAGTTTTCCCTAAATTGCCTTTATTTTCCCTTAATTAATTTCTTTCATTAACTACACTTCCTAACCTAACTACCCATGACCCCCTGACTGTCTCCCTAACCTAACTACCCACGACACCCTGACTATCCCCGACTGTCTCGCTTATTGGGCATGTGTTTCTATGTTTTTTTGGCTTGGTTTGAGGATTTGCATGCTCTAAATGGATCGTGGCAATCATGGCTCATCGATCCAAGTGTTGTTGACTTTGATTATGATTGTAATCAAGTGTTTCAAAGAATCATTGGTGGTTGTTGCACCATGGATTCACAGTCTTTTCATTTTCTTAGTTCATTTAACCCCCCCCCCCCTCTCTCACTTTTCTTTACTAAAATTCTACCTATTAATTTAGTATATGACGCTCACTATTTTTAAACCCATCCATGACTCTCACTATTTTAAACCCATCCATTGCTCTAAAAATCTACTAACCCACCACTCCTTTACACTACTATACACACTACTATTACCCTTTATTACTTGTTTCTTTTTTAAACACTCCTAACCTCCCTAACCCTTTATTTAGAAACTCTAATTTAGTCCTTCTTATTTGCCTATGTCACTCAAACCCCTTCTTTTAACTTTCTTCCCTCCCCTTGCATATCTTTTTGTTCTTGCCCTTTTCTACCCATCTTTCTCCTAAATTTATTCCTCATAATGCCAACTTAGTGATTTCTCTGACCCCCTTGTTTTTCGTGCATACCTCTTCTTCTTTTTTTCTCCATATTTTTTCCAAATTCATTACCTTCATCATACACTCCCCCCCTAAAACTCACTGTTACCCCAAGCAATCTCTCAAAAACTACATCAAGCTTGTTAAGTATAGGTTTAAGTTCTCATTTTTATTGTGACATTGATAACAAGGGAGGGGTGTTTATGACACCTGTCTTCCCAACTAAGGTTTAAGCGGGTTCTCACCACGTTTTTCTTGTTAGATGGTGGCAGGTAGGCAGACTCCCCTTTTAAATAAAAGTGATGCTGCCAATGACTTATCAAAGCTTTACTGCTCACCTTTTCTCTTTTATTAAAAATTATTCATCCTTTAATGATGCTACTTCGTTCTTTGTGATGTTAATTGCAAAGTTTATCTATTAAACATTTCTCTTTCCTACTCCAAATTTGTCTACTCTTCACTATGGAAAGGGGTGTTGTAAATGTCTACTACACACACACACACACACACACACGTGTTATTATTGGTGCCCATGTCATCCAATCTCATCCTTGTACCTTGGCCTAGTTTATCAACTTTTCTATCTTGTAACCTATGTAGATCGTTCTCTTGCAACCCATGACAAAATCCATCGCAGCATGTGGTATCTTATTTTAAAACTCTTTTAAATAAAGAAGAAAACTGAGAAAGAATATTGATTTATGTTAGCCTAGCTAGCTTGTGAAGAGAAATAAGGGCTCACTTAAAGCTAAATGACATGAGCAAATTCAAATCGAGGTGCATTTTGAAGAGGGTTGGCACATAGCCTGAGGGGCACAGTGAGTACTATAGGAATGAACCTTAAAAGGGAAGCCAAATTTTAGAGATGGGAATATGACAAGATATATCCGTGAAAATGATATTTGAAAAAAGCAGAAAGACAAAAAGGGACAGGTCATTGCTTACATGTGATACAAATGGAACATGGGTTTGTAATTTATTTGGGATTTATTAACTGTGCAAGAGAAGTGAAATTTAAATGCAAGTGTGGAAGATGTCAAATATTGGGAAAACATGGTAGACCGAAATGTCTTTTACAACCTTCTTCTATGCATATCACCAATTTTGCTACCTAGAAGAGCGCAAATAGGCCCAAAAATGGGTGGAAAAAGCAAAAGGCAAATGGCTTGCTAGCAGGTTTGATGCTTTTGATTAAGAAATGAAGCCACCTTTGACATGCTTATGGGCCTCATTTCAACAAAATGAGTAGAAAAGGAACCAATTTAAAATGATAACTAATGTTAGATTTATTTAAAGAGCATTGCACATGTATGACTTGATTACAAGTATCACCAAAGATCAATGTTATAGCATTTGCAATAGTTTAATGATCTCATTCACGATGCCAATTGTGTGATGTTTTGAACTTTTCAGAATGTGCAGATGAGTGTAGTGTTATGGATAAATTTGACCAAAGTAAAAGGCATAAATATGTGTGTGTGCTTGTATGTGTGGTTATAGTATAATAAAATATGGTGTGCATAAGGCCCAAGTTGAGGTGGCAGGGCATGACCATGTGCCACCCTTCCACATAAAAGGACCCATAAGGTGTGTTGTACATAATCCATGGTAGTAATAATATAAAATGATAAGGCGGCATGGGTCCTCCATGTACTACCCCTCCACCTAGGTGGTCCCATGTCTACATTTAGTGAGATATGGCCCAAGGACCATGGGAGAAGTAATATAAAATAGATGGAGATGGATATTATATTGGATTATTCCCTCCATGTAGGATAGGCCCATGTGGGGGGGTGCAAAAAGTCCAAGAATGCAAGTTAAATAATGGGAAAGTAGGATGAGGTGGTAAGATTCCTTGTGCCAACCCTCCACTTGTCCTCCTAGATGTTTGAACGTATTATAAAATTGGGAAGAGACCAAGGAAGTATCTTAGACTTGGGATATGGGGGTTGATTTATGTGCAAAAATGAGACAAAGGGCTGTCGCACACAATTGAGAGTGCGTAACCGCCTAGCCCACATGGGAGACTCTTCCACATACACCATGCATGTGGGAGGATGCATTTATTGGGAGAGATCCCCTCTCTTGGCTATAAAAGGAGGGGGCTATTCCTTGATGGGACACGCTTATTCTTGTAAAGTCACTAGCTAGTACTTTGATTTCTTTTCCCCATCCTTCCTTTCAAATAAAGCATGACCCTCCTCCCTTGATGTCTCCATCTCTACATTCCTCGTCCCATTATGTACATGCTCCTCTTTCCCCTCTCCCTCTCCCCTTGTCCCATAGTCTCCCTCTTCATTCCCACCCCTCTTAATCCCTTTTCCCCACCCATGTTAACGCTTCTCCCCTCACGTTCCCTTTTCCTATATGGCCCTCGAGCGTCGCCATGCCTAGCGTCTAGCCTCTTATCTCGAATTCTTTTCTAGTTAATAGAACTGGTGTGGCTGCTAGGATCGAAATCTCCACGTCTAGTGGCGTAAATTTTATTACTGACAAAATATGAAGAGGGGAGAGGAGAAGAGTGGAGATGAGGAGAGAGGGCACAGCTAGAGAGCACGCCACAAATGACTAACTGTACACTAGATTTAGTTGAAAAAATAGAATATATACAAACCCTTTTAGGGTTAGGGTTAGGGGATCTAACCCTTTCCTTTATAGCACTCTATAAGGTTAGTGTTATGCACATATGATCACGTGATGGTGCTATGCACACATGATCACATGATGTTGAGCATGAACTCTCAACACCTTCCCTCAAGATCAACATCATGAAGTAGGCCTTCCCTCAAGATGATGATTCTGGGGAATCAAAGAAGGACTGAGCATTACATTCCATCACACCCCTTTAATGGGAATGTCCTTCCTCTGCGTTAAACCAAGAGCTAGTCGGTGTTTCTCGAATAGCTCTTTACCGAGTGGTTTGGTAAAGATGTCTGCAACATTCTCTTTGCTATCACAATGCTGCAGTGTGATGTCACCAAGTAACACTCTTTCTCTGATGAAGTGCTCTCTGACATCAATGTGCTTTGTCCTGGAGTGGATTTTTGGCCAATGCTTGAGCCGATTGATTATCACAATATATTGTTGTTGGCTTTGACTCATCAAAGTAATCTGTTTCTGACAATAGTCTTCTGAGCCATATAGCCTCACATGCACCTGTAGTGAGTGCTCTATATTCTGCTTCAGTCGAAGACAAAGAAACAGTTGGCTGTTTGTTTAACAACCATGATATAGCACCTTGACGAAGGAAAAATGCATATCCCTGTGTCGATCTCCTGGTCTCATGATCTCCAGCATAGTCACTGTCACAGTATCCATGCAACCGTGGATGACTTTCTCTGTATTCTATCCCAAACTGTCTTGTACCTCTGATGTATCTCAAGGCTCTTTTGGCTGCATTCCAGTGAGACTGTTTTGGATTTGCCATAAACTGTGCTAGTGAGCTTATTGCATAACAAATATTTGGCCGTGTGATTGTCAGATATATAAGAGATCCAATGAGTTGCCTATAGTATCTATCATTGACTGTAGGCTTTTCTAAATCTTTAGTAAGTTTCAAACTCTGTTTCATGGGAGTGGCTGCAATCTTGCAATCTGCCATATGAAACTTCTTCAGGAGACTGTCAACATATTTGAGCTGACTCATGAATGTGCTATCTGAATCTCTCCAGAACTCAATTCCAAGACAATAGTGCATAAGTCCAAGATCTTTCATGTCGAACTCTGCAGATAAGTCTTGTTTTAATTTTCTAATGAAGCTATCCTTGCTTCCTGTCACAATCAAATCATCTACGTACAAAAGTGCAATAGTAATGTCATCCCCTTGAACTTTGTAGTAGAGAGTATGATCTGCATTGGCCTTCATGTATCCCAGATCAGCAAAATACTGGTCAATTCTGTTGTACCAACTTCTGGGTGCTTGTTTTAAGCCATAGAGTCTTTTCTTGAGATGGCAAACCTTGTTCTCTTTGCCTGGTTCAACATAACCTGCTGGTTGTTGCATGTAGACTTCCTTGTCTAGATTACCATTGAGAAATGCATTCTTGACATTGAGCTGATACACATTCCATTTGCTGAGTGTCGCTAGTGATATCAAGAACCGTATGGAATCCATCTTTGCTACTGGAGCATAAGTCTCATCATAATCTTGGCCATATTGTTGTGCAAATCCTTTTGCAACTAATCTGGCTTTGTATCTCTGAATACTACCATCTGGATTGTACTTCACTTTGTATACCCATTTGTTGGCTATGACCCTCTTTCCTAGTGGAAGGTCGCATAATTCCCAAGTGTTATTTTTATACAAAGCATCCATTTCTTCATTCATAGCAGTTTGCCATTCTAGCTTGTCTACTGCATCTTCGAAGTACACTGGCTCTTCTGTAGCCATGATGGTAGTCATAAGAGCATAGTTGGTGGTTTCCACCTGAATTGCTTTGCCTTTCTGAGCATATGTCAATCTGGTTGGTGGTCTGCTTTCCCTAGTAGACTGTCTGAGCTGCTCTGGCGCTGCTTGGGGTGTTGCTGGCAATTCTTGCTCTTCTTCTTTATCAACCTGTTTTGTAGATGACTGTGAAGTCGATGCTTCTATCTCCTGTGTAGGTGAGGTTTTCCATTCTGATTCCTCATAAAAAATTACATCTCTGGAGATAATGACTTTGCGGTTGATGGGATCATACAATTTGTATGCTTTGCTTTCTTCACTGTAGCCAACCATGATGCATTTGCATGACTTTGCATCCAATTTCCTGCGATGATCATCATGTATGTGGGCATATGCTATGCAACCAAATATGCGGAGATGCCCAATGCGTGGCTTGTGTCCAGTGAATGCTTCATAAGGAGTCATACCTTGTATCGGTTCGGTAGGAAGTTGATTAAGCAAGTAGTTAGCTGTAGCTATTGCTTCTGCCCAATACTGATTCGGAAGATGCTTTTCACTAAGCATTGCTCTAGCACTATCTGCTAAAGTCCCATTCTTCCTTTCAGCTCTTGCATTCTGTTGAGGAGTATCTGCACATGTGAATTGTCTTCAAATGCCGTGATTTTTGCAAAAGTTCATGAATGCTGAAGACATGTATTCACCTCCTCTGTCTGATCTCATGACCTTGATCTTTCTGCCTATTTGGTTTTCTACCATGGCTTTAAATTCTTGAAATCTGGCACACTTCAGATTTCTCTTTCAGAAAGTAGACCCAACAATATCTGTTGTAGTCGTCGATGAAGGTCAAGTAATAAAGTGAACCATTGATGCTGCGGGTCGGGGCATAACCCCATACATCTGTATGAATCAAATCAAGAATACCTCGTGCACGAGAGGTGCTTCTGACAAAGTTGGTTCGCTTTTGTTTGCCGAAGCAGCATGCTTCACAAACTTTTCTAAGAAACTGTAGCTTTGGAATCCCAATTGCCATATTTTGATTCCTGAGATCTTGAAGTTGACATGACTATATCTCTTGTGCCATTTTGCAGATAGTGGCATCTGTTGCATTTGAGCTGACATGGCATGCTTATCTGGTACTGTAGCTAGCATCCTGTATAAGCGTCCTTCCTTGACACCTTTTGCTACTAGCTGATCTCTTTTGGATTTGTCTCTGATAGTGCATTCATCACCGCCGAAGATGACTTTGTAGTTGTGTTCCGTCATTTGACCTACTGACAAAAGGTTCTTGCTGAGCTTCGGAACATAGAGCACATCTTTGACTAATCCTTTTGTACCAGTGAAATTGTTCATAGGGATAACACCTGTCCCCCCCTCGGTGTATTGTCTGCTGTGTAGATGACATTCTTTTGTCCTTCTAATGGCTTCATTTCTGTGAACCATTCCTGATGATTTGTCATATGAGATGATGCACCACTGTCGATGTACCAAGGATCCTGTTCCACTTGGTCGACTTGATAGCTGAAATCCTCTTTGGGATTGAAATCAGTGTCTAGGTGCATTGTATGCAATTCCTCGCTTGCAAGAAACATATTTCCATGTTCATTTGCAAAATGACTGTGACTAGAATGTCCACCATGATGATTTCCTCTTCCTCGGGAATTCCCTTGATTACTGCTGGTGGATTGACCACCTTGGTCATACTGCTTCTTGCGGCAATCTCTTTCATAGTGTCCAAACTTGTGACAGTAGTTGCACTGGATGTTTGACACATTGGTGGATGCATTCCCTCGTCCTTGAAATCTTCCTCGGTTGGAATGATTTCCTCTTTGCTGATTCTGATGTTGCTGAGGATGATGCTGATGCTGGTTTTGACTTTGATTTTGTTGATGATGACCACTTTTCTGATATGATCTACCTCTGTTTCTGCCTTTGCCTCTGCTTCTGTCTGAAGCTGTGAATGCCTGATCATTAGAATGACCTTTACGTGCTTGAATAGCCTGAGTCCTGAGTTCTTCACCAAGTAGAACTGACTGAAGTTCTTCCAGTGTTGGAATTTGCCGTTGGATGGCAATACTCTGGACTAGATTCTCATATCCTTCTCCTAGTCCATTCAGGATTACTTGAACCATTTCTACGGGATTCATAGTCTCTCTTGCTACTGCAAGTTGATTGTTGTAGTCTTTGATGCGGAGTACATAAGCATGACTAGCTTCACTGCTATTGTGGAAACTCTGGTTGATCTGGTTTCTCAGGGTGAGAATCCTGGATGTGTTCTTGGACTCGTAGAGAGCTGCGAACATATCACATGCTTCTTTTGATGTCTTGACTATGTTGAGTTGTCCTAGCATGACATCTTGCACATTCTGCTTGATCATGTGATAGGCATACTTGTCTTTCTTATCCCATTCTGTTTGAGCTCGGGCAATGGCAGGATCTACTACTGGTGTGGAAACTGATGGTGTAGATGTAGATCCCGTTGTAGATTCCGTTGCTGGTGCTGTGACAACAGATGAAGTAGAGCTACTGGTGGCTGGATTGGCCAATGGTCTAGGTGTAGATCCATCGACATACTCCCATTTGTCCTGAAGCACAAGAATGGTCTCCATTCAGTATTTCCATGTACCGTAATTGGAGTTGTCTAACTTAGCAGATGCCTCCAGATTGAGGTTGCTAGTCAACATAGTACAAACAATGTACTAAAAAAAGTGTCCTGAAAAACTCTGTATGAATCAACTGCAAATACACTGAAGATGCCAAGTGAAATCTCTGTACCGTCGGTGAAGATAGAACTGCAGTATATAAGATCTGATCTGTGTTACAAGGCTTGTGGCAATGATGCCGGGAATAGCCAAGAGGCTTTACAAGGCTGAAATGATGTGCACGATGCCGTGAGATAGCCAAATAGGCTTTACAATGGTGGCATGTGTGTGTGAAATCAAGTGATATCTGCCCACTGAATCAATCTGCAATGCCTCTGAACTCTGAAGTCTGCTCACTGAACTGATGAACGTAAGGTTTTAGGTAATGTAATGATGTGAAATCGGATGTGAGCGTATGGACTGACTCCGAGTAGGTACTAGTCGGGAATTTTGGGCATGGCTTAGATTGGCAACTTGGGGAATTCAAAGCGTCCCCTCTATGGCGATCTAGTCTACTCTAATCTAGATCTAAACCAACCGTCGATCGATGAAAGAACAGCAAATAATTCCTTTTCTTTTGTTCTTTTTAAGTGCTGGGTCAGATGCGTCGATGTAGAGGCAAATGTGCGTGAAGAAAGTGGTTTTGTTGGCGAGGCTTAAATGTGAGTGTAACTTGCACCGAAGTGTGCGCATGATGTAACGAGCACGTAGAGCACGAAAAAACGACCGACTTTCCTTTTTGGAGCGCCCTCAAATTCTTCCTGGATCAAGAGATACGACTTGATCTATGTGGAGGGGCAAAAGGAGTGCAAATGGTGCTCAATGATGATGTGTCACTGTGAGTCACATGCAGTGATGATGTGGCACTGTGCTTAACAAGAGGTGTGCCAATGAAGCTCTGTGCTGAGGTGGCAGGAGTGTGCACATGCAGTGTGTGAACAGTGTGCCTGGCAAGGGACTATGCTAAGGTGGCACTGCTGATGTGGTAGAGGTGACGTGTCACTGATGACATGGTTGATGACATGTCACTGATGACATGGTAGGTGATGTGGCTGATGACATGTCACTGATGATGTGGCAAGTGATGTGGTTGATGACATGTCATTGATGACGTGGTAGGTGACATGGCTGATGATGTGTCACTGAAGACGTGGCTGATGATGTGGTAGGATGATGTGTTTGTGTTGATGTGGCAGTCGGTGGTGATGTGGCAATCGGTGATGACATGGCAGTCAGTGATGATGTGGCCTGATGACATGGATTGCTGATGTGTCAATGCTGACATGGCAGTGTGGATAGGCTGATGACGTGGTAATGGTGATAAGGTTGCCACATGGCAAAACTCTATCTGCCACGTGTCAGAACGCGAGGCACCAGAATTGATCCAAGATTCTGATGGAATCTTGGAGATTCCGTCATCTTCTCCGTTGGTTCGTTGCTAGGAGATGATGAGCTGCCCGTCGGGTGTCGAGAGCTTGAAGGCATAGTTGCGGGCAGACGTGAGACATGAGCGATGCGCAGGAGGCTTTGGAGGTCGGCCATTGATCGCCTTTGTTGTAGTTTGCAGCAAGCGTGGAGGTCAACCGTTGTATGGAGTCTTTGCACACTGCGTTATCGCCCGTGATCGTTGAAGGCTCTGAGGGGCTGAGTGGGTCGTTGACGATTCCGTCGGAGGCTGTAGCCCGCAAGCTCAAGCTGGAGGCAGAAGCGCGTTGAGGAGCAGCAGTCACGAGGCGATACCATCTACCGATGCAACGCGATGCTTCCCAGCTCACTCACACAACATAGCTATTGCAATAGCTCACACCTTCTTCTCGAGATCACGCACGGTGGATTGAGAAGAAGAATGGCATTTTCGTGCCTCCCCTCCGTTACTCTTTGGATCGATCGATCGATCAATCAATCATGACTTCACTACTCCCACAGTGAGCTCCACAGCGGATCGCCTCGACATCGTCGTCCTCCTTTCATAGTTGCTGTTTGTGTAGCCATTGGTCGTGTGGTTATAGGAGCTTTGTTGGCCGGTCGTTGGAGTAGTAGGGGTCGATGCAGAGCGGCTGTCGTTGGAGGTGACCTTGGCCTTGTTGGAGAAGGTGCTGGTCAAACAGCGTTGGAGGTCCTGTGAGCAGGAGCCCTTGTAGGGAGCTGCCACTGGAGCTACTATTGTTGCTGGGCTATAGAGCCATTGGAGAACCCCCTTAAGCTGGAAGTCTGAGGCGCTTGGATTGTGAGGCTATATATAGGTCACGTTGGCCGCTACGCGGCTGTTGCTTTGACTATGCTGCTGGAGGAGCTACTGGGTAGTTCCAGTCGACTGTGCATGGCGTAGTTGCTGGATTCCAGGCTATGGATTTGGATGCTATCCTCGAAATGAACTCTCTCACAAGAAAATGAAGCTCTCTCTCTCAGAAACAAGGAATACTCTCTTTCTCAAGAAATGAAATCTTTCAAAGGAATGGACACTCAATGAACGGAAGTGGACGGAATTTCTTCCAAAATGAACAGAAATTTTCTCTCAACAGAAGTGAATGGAAGAATCTCACAATCACTCAAGAGAACTCTCAATCTCACAATCTCTCTCACACTCTCAAGAATCTCAATGTCTCAGCGGAAGACAAGGAAGCTTTGATACCATGACAAAATATGAAGAGGGGAGAGGAGAAGAGTGGAGATGAGGAGAGAGGGCACAGCTAGAGAGCACACCACAAATGACTAACTGTACACTAGATTTAGTTGAAAAAATAGAATATATACAAACCCTTTTAGGGTTAGGGTTAGGGGATCTAACCCTTTCCTTTATAGCACTCTATAAGGTTAGTGCTATGCACATATGATCACGTGATGGTGCTATGCACACATGATCACATGATGTTGAGCGTGAACTCTCAACAATTACTCTTACGGTTGGGTGTAGTTCTACAACACCTTCCATGTGCGGTTCTCTGCTTCTGCGCCTCCAATCTGTGTGTCTTCTACTCGCAGTTCTCCATCTCTATGGCTGCAGAACTTCTCAGTTTCTGTAGCTTCCACCTGCGCATCTTCGAGGCTCTTGCACGTCTTCTGTGCAGTGCCACGCGTCTTCTGGTCGACCGCGTCTGCAAAACTGCTCTTGGGCATCTGCAACAGACCTCGCCCCCCCCCTTCTACCTTCTCCTCTTCTCCTCTCCTCTCCTCTCTTTTTATTAAGGAGTGGGAATTGAACCCAAGACCTCCTTATTCACAAAAGGAAGACTTACCAATGGGCTAGCAAATAGGAAGTGATGAAAGTGTAATGATATTGCGTATATGGTGAAATCTCACGAACTGTAGCTCTCTAACCGTAGGGAGTTTCCTCTTGTTGTAAAAAGCAAAAGTACTTCATTTCATGTGCTCTATTCATATCTGATACTAGATCATAGATTCTAAACTTTTTCAAGTTCACTCCTTGGATGCATGCCACACGATAAGGTTGGTTATTTATGTCGCTACTCGATGAGTTCAAAAATTTGGTGCTTGGTCCTCCGCTTATTACGGCTACCAATTGGTGAGATCTCTTTCTTGATCTTCATGTCGATCTTCAACAACTGATTGTACAATGCATGGTTCAAGGAGACGATGGGTGGGATGATACACCATGGATGATTCAAGGTAAAGAACTAGTGATACACTGGGAGGACTTTGATTTCAATTCTACTCATTGTGCGGTGATCGAGCTACTTGCTACATCGGAGGTAATTAAAAGGGTGACATTCTTTGAAGGGTGGGATGCTCCCTAAGCTTTGGGGGAGATTTGGCACATCTTCTTATTAATTCCTATGGATAAGCTCATCTTGAATGATTTTTTCTCGATCTCACTACAAAGATTTCTAGGGCTCGGCTTTGGTTGGTAATGTTTCGACTAAGGAATCCCTTAATCAACCTTTTGTGCCTCATTTTGAGCTTCAAATTGTAATTCTTTCTAGTCTAAAGATAAACTACCAACAAAGGATTGCAAGTTTATTTGGTGCTGAACGTCTTGCTTAAGTATTGAATTCTCCCCACTCTCTCCTTCTACCTATCTTAGACTATCGAGAAACTTGGGATGTCCAAATTTTAGTCTTGGTGTGATGACATCTTGGCTCCTCTGATTTGGCGATGCATACAAACCTTCCACCAAGGGTGCTGGTGTGGGTGTGAATCTCACTTTACCAAGGGGTTAGGTGTATTGTTATAGCAAGTTTGCACTTGCAAGTACTTGCAACCAAGCTGAGTACTGAGCACTCAGTTTTGGGCTACAAAAGGTGCAAGAACATCGCATCAAGAAACTTGAGGTGCAAGGAGATTCTCAACTCGTGGTGAACAAGTTAGTGGAAGGTGGAAGGTGCAGAGTGAAGGCTTGGTTCCATGACATCAACAAGCATTGGAACTTTGCCAACAATTTGAAGAGGTAAAAATTCAACATATACTGCGAGCTCAAAATATAGTTGATGATTTCTTGGCACGTGAATCTTGTACTTCAATCATGCATGAAGTGAGTTGAAGCACTACCCCAACAAAGCCGCAAGCGATGAATGAGTGTGATCATTTGTAAGGAATGCAAAGGTTGTGGTCATCATGAAACTAGGTGTTGGGTATATTTGATACGAGTTTACTGACTTCGGAAGATCATCAAAAGGTTCTTAAGGACATTGCATGAAAGAAGGATGCCAAACCGCACACCCCTTGAAGAAATAGCATGGCAACTATAAGAACTGGAAGAAGCTGAAGGTGATGTGCAAGCTCTCCAACAGTTGACATTTGTCACGGCATTCATGTTTGCCTTGATGAACATCCTCATGCAGTGCCACGTCTCTAACCCTCGCTTATAAAGATGGATGCAATATCATGAGGGTTGGTCCTTTTAAGATTGTCTATGAGCTCTTTTATGCTGAAGATTCTTCCCATATAATATTTCACAATACACCAATCACACCCAACCCTGCCTATGTGTGCTTTGTAGATGTATCTCAATAATGAGGTCTTGAAAGGGAAGAGGATGATGGTCCCTCTTGGTGGCCACATTGAGTTTCTTATAGTTGATGCAGACCCACCACTTGTTGTTTTTCTTTGGGGTGTCTACCACTAGTGAAACCCATTCAGTATTGTGGACTGGAACAATAAACCCAGCTTCTATAACTCTAAGCGCAAAGCATCGGTCTATAGGGGCCCTAATCTCTGATACTTCTAAGCCACATGGTTCGCATCAGGCTTCAGCTCTATCTTGTGCTCTATGGCAGTCACATGGCAAAGGTGGTGGTAGCTAGTTGCGAAGAGGTCAGGGAAATCTTTGAACATTTCTAGAAACTTGTCTTTCTCACTTCGAGTCAGGTCTGGGGAAAGCATAGATTCAAGCTGTTGAGGACTAGCTGTTACCTTTTCTGCAGGTGGCAGGGTCGGAGACACCCCCATCATGTAAACTTCTTCCTCTGAGAACTCCTCCCCCCTATCTGATTCTTCCATTGATTCAGACACTGAGGATGAGAGAGTATCACTGTCTTGCTCCTCTTCTTCTTTTGGTTCAGTGACACCTGGTTGCACCGAGATCTTCTCCTTAAAAGCACCAAAAGACATGTGTCTTGTCTTCCAATAGTTGACTGCATCACTCTTTCTCAATCATGGTCTCCCGAGTATGGCTAGGTAACTCCTACCTGTATCTTCAATGTCCACTACATAGAAATTGACGGTGGTGGTTAACCCATTGACAGTGATGGGCAAATCCTCAATGAATCCTAGGGTGGTGAGTCGTCGACCATCTGCTACCTTGATTCGAGTGGAGGAATGCCTTGTGCATTTCAAATTCAATTTCTTCATGATATGGGGCACCATGATATAACATGCAGCTCCCCCATCGAGACACACACTTTTAACACAGCAATTATCTATGATGACATCTACTGTATGTAAGTGCCGATCAATTTCTTTAGAGATAGAAGAAACCTCTCATACCTTTCCCTTTTTCTTGTTCCTCCCTTTTGAGAGCCCTTGCTGGAGCTCACGTCTCACCTTAGGGCTTAATACTATTAGTTGAGGAAGTGTGATGCTCAAAGATTGATGAGCAAGGTCCTGAACGACCGAATATTCCTCTTGCCCCAAGTCGATAGGAAAATTCGAGGGTGACCACTTACTCTTGCAAGATCTTTTCGTCTTCTCTATTGGTGGGTCTACCATCTGAACATCTGAGGGCTCTAAGAAGGACACCTTCTTCCTGGGGCAGCCCGGTGCATGGTTTGGAGAGGGGTCCAAGGTGGTACGACTTCTTTTCTCAAGGTCAAGGATCTCTACATCAGAATCCTCAGTGCCTAATTCACTTAGAAGATTCACCCTTGGAATATTGGGACATTTCGTGCAATAATGACCCTTCTGGTGGCACTCATAGCACACAACATTGGCACATTCTCTTGGAGGGCTATTGGCTTGATTTCTGATGCCCACCATCTCAAGCAAAAGATCATTCAGGGCCTTGGCTAGGTCATTGACTCTGGGTTCTTGAGCAGGTGGGACTGGGGGAGTAGGAAGGAGGGGGGATTGTGGGGAGGCTAGGGAAATCTTCCAGGTAGAGGATGAGGATATACTCCTTGTTAAGGGTAAGCATCTAAGGGAGGACCATACATTTGAGGTGGAGGTAGTGGATACATCCCTGATGGGGGGCGGGGTTATGCCCCTGAGTTGGACCCCCTAGGTTGTTGTTGTAGGAATTGAGGGGGTTGCGGAGGGACAATCATCTTCTTTGAAGCAGGTTCAGATTGAACTTTATCAAACTTTGGGGCAATCTCATGTGGTGGAATTCATCACTTGCTCCTGCTACGAGGTAGCCCAGCACATGTTGAGTCATTCCAGCTCAAAATCTGGCATTGTCTTCCTGCGTGGCAATTAAACAGTCAAAGAGCATGACTGCTGGATCCACATATTGACACATCATCTCACCTTCTAACTGCTTCAGGTTCGCCACCTGTGGGTACACATTCTCCGGCTCCTCTTCTTTGTCAAAATACTCGATCATAGCTACTGTCAAACTCGGCCAACTTTGGCGAATGTCTTCGGCCTGCTTCTCGTACCACACTTGAGCCAAACCCTCTAGAAATGCGGGAAGAACCAACAGCCATCTATCTTCAGTAAGAAAGTTGAGAGAAACACAATGGCACCTGAAGGCCACAAGATACTCATTTGGATTTTCTTCCACCCGACCAAAGAACATGGGAATGTCAACCATGCTTGGAAGATGGAAAAGAGAGAAATGAAATGAGGCTTATCTCTTGGCAAACAATGGAAAGAGGTAGCTTGAACTGAAAATCAGGTGAAGAAGGTAAGTGGTCATGAGACCACATTCTGGGGGATGTTTGCATTCAAAGTAATGCCATTTGGCCTCACCAATGCTACTGCTACCTTTCAAAGATTTATGGAGATGTGATAAGGTGGCATGGGTCCTCCATGTAGCACCCCTCCACCTAGGCAGTCCCATGCCTGCATTTAGTGAGATATGGCCCAAGGACCATGGGAGAAGTAATATGAAATAGGTGGAGATGGATATTATATTAGATTATTCCCTCCATGTAGGATAGGCTCATGTGGGGGGGGTGTAGAAAGTCCAAGAATGCAAGTTAAATAATGGGAAAGTAGGATGAGGTGGCAAGATTCCTTGTGCCAACCCTCCACTTGTCCTCCTAGATGTTTGAACGTATTATAAAATTGGGAAGAGACCAAGGGAGTATCTTAGACTTGGGATATGGGGGTTGATTTTGTGGAAAAATGAGGCAAAGGGTTGTCGCACACAATTGAGAGTGTGTAACTGCCTAGCCCACATGGGAGACTCTTCCACACACACCATGCATGTGGGAGGATGCATTTATTGGGAGAGACCTCCTCTCTTGGCTATAAAAGGAGGGGGCTATTCCTTGATGGGACATGCTCATTCTTGTAAAGCCACCTAGCTAGTACTTTGATTTCTTCCCCCCATCCTTCCTTTCAAATAAAGCATGACCCTCCTCCCTTGATGTCTCCATCTCTACATTCCTCATCCCATTGTGTACATGCTCCTCTTTCCCCTCTCCCTCTCCCCTTGTCCCATAGTCTCCCTCTTCATTCCCACCCCTCTTAATCCCTTTTCCCCACCCATGTGAATGCTTCTCCCCTCACGTTTCCTTTTCCTATATGGCCCTCGAGCATCGCCATGCCTAGCATCTAGCCTCTTGTCTCGAATTCTTTTCTAGTTAATAGTAGACAACAAGTTTGTCTAATTTCATTAAAAAATACATAAGTTACAAATCAATAAAATTATTCATATGCAATATATTGCCAAAACTTCAACAAAAATGGCTACACTCAATCATGCTTTAGTCCCTTTGTCATTTGACTAATAGGAAGAAGATGTTCTATAATAGTTAGAACATAGAATGCATCACTATACTTTCTAGAGTACTTGCATCACTATATGATATTAGGTTTTCAATTATTCCTTTCATTTGATGAGTGTATTATCACCCATAACAACATTTTCTTTGACATTTTTGTTTAAATATAGTTCTTTAAAAAAATACTTTTTTGGAGGTGTTATTGCTTACACATACCACCAAGAATTCTCATCTTTGTGATTGTGTATGCTAGCTTCTCTATAATGGCATACTAATGAATGAGAGCTTTCTGCTAGTAATATTGATCTTGAGAATCATCTTAATTATGATCATAAGCATAATGTGCAAAATATCTATGCTGATTTCCTTAATTTTGATGTTGATTTCCAACTTTGTTATAGACCAGTAGATGTATCTCTTAGTTTCTTTCTACATTCAAGTTCCTAATGACTTGGAATAGAATAATAATTACAATTCAATTTTATACTTCTAGTAGTATTTCTCTCTTCTAGGATTTCCTCTACCTTTGGGATTCCATGTCCCCTTTTGAATGGAGGGACCTTGGGTGTTGATTGTGGTAACATGATGAAGTTTGATAATTTCAGCTGGGGTTGTGTGCAAATTTTCAATATGTCAAAGTGATGAGGAAAGAATGCCAAAGAAAATGAAGTCCACGTGGATCAAAGGCTTGTTAATCAAAATATGACTGCATGGATAACTGCAAGTATGATTGCATGCTAAACATGTCAAGGCTAAACATGTCATATGTCACTATGGAATATGAAGCCGCTCTATCATATAAGAAGCATTAAAATGTGAGGTTGAATGGTTCGATTGTGAAGAAACAATCCCGTAGGTTATTACAAACAAGGTGTCACCAACCCAAAATAAATGACAACACTATTTGAGGTATGCTCTAGTAGAGTAATCTAGTGTGTAGTCAATGATGACAACAATGTGTTGGGAATGGCCAAGAGGGTCTATAAGGCTAATGTATATGTACTAAGGCTAATGCATATGTACTAAAACTAAGAGGCTCTATGTGTTGGGAATAGCCAAGAGGCTCTATAAGGCTAATGTATATGTACTAAAACCAAGAGGCTCTATGTGTTGGGAATAGCCAAGAGGCTCTATAAGGCTAATGTATATGTACTAAAACCAATACATCACATAGCAAAAATATGTGACTATACATCGGTGGCATCTGTGTACAAGATGTGCAGCTATCCTAAATCTTTGTAAGATTTTATGAATCACTAATTGCTATGTGTTTTGAGATGGTGTCAGATATATGCATATGTATATCGATAAAACGAAGGGGAGTGACGCTAGTGGAACTAATTGGATGATTTAGGTAGTACCTCACTAGGATAAGTGGAGTTCAATTTTGTCTATGGATTGCTTTTTAGTACCAGCATCAATAAATTTCAGCATCAATATTGGACTAAACAGCCTTAAATAAAACATATCATCACATTCATAACAACTCTTCCATCATCACATTAGGTGCATATACAAATGCATGTGAGTGAATTAAGTGTATACTTGCATGGCATATGCATATGCAATAAACACCTAAGTCATCACTTGAACACATAAAATTTAAGAACACATAGGGTTGGTTACTTAGCCATAGCAACCTTAGTCGTATATTGCTCAAATATATACAAAATTAGGATGTTGAAATGTTAGCATGTACATGGTTGCTATGCACGTTTAAATTTTTTTATGGTAGGGGGGGGGAGGTGGAGAGAGAGAGAGAGAGAGATAGAGAGAATTGCCATTTTGAAGTCTTATAATGCTAAACATTAAAATTTGTAATTTCCAGGCAAGTTGTATAGCATATGCTTATAGAATGCCAAAAAATAAGGAGTGTGGAGTAAAGAGGAATCATTCTAGAATTCCTATGTGGAATAAGGAGGATGTGGACATATGGAAAAGAGAGGCTCCCTATGGGCTCCACGTGGGAAGACCCTTGATTCTCTCAATATTTTAAGGCTCATGAGCATCTTTTGACGGGATACATGTCAAAAGTAGCCAAAAAGGACATGGATGGTGAGATATGGGCTTATGTGATTGATGGGAAAGGGGGTAGCAATTGTAAATGGGTGAAAGAGGGTGATAAAATCTATAAAAAAGGAGCGCTTCTCTCCCTTGTTCAACATCTCTTCCACCATTAAGCCTCATGGTGCTATAGCTCTAGTCTCCTCAAGCCTTTTCCATGAGCCCTCTCTCTCCCTCTTGTAGATATCCTCTTATGTAGACTCTTGAGTCCATCTCTCTCTAGTTCATTCTCTTTCTATGAGTAGTCTTAGAGCTCCCGCTCCCTCTTGTATATATGAAACTTCTTCTTCTCCCTTGTGTTTATAGTATTTTGAGTTGCATTTGAGTAGAGTCTCACTCTATTGGTAATGAATGTCACTTCGGGTTCTCTCTCTTGAGTGTCCCTCCTTTCTTTTCCATTGCTTTGTTCTTTCTCTCTCTTCCAAAGTCTTCAAAAGTGCTTTCTATTTAGCCACTCATTGTGGATACACAGTTTATTCGCTTCTTGAGCCATGAAGGGAGCTCTTCCTTCTCTCCTAGGAAACCTCTATGGTACTTGGATCGTTGATAAAGTTTGAGCATGGAGGGAGTATTCTCCCAAGTCAACATCAATAGAAGGAGTAGGTGTTTTTCATGACTGTTTGACCCATGTCAGTGTTTTGCTCATAACTTTCTATTGGATGCTCTAATTTTATGCTTCAATTTTAATGAAACTTATACCAACACAAAGATCTCTTTAAGGTGCATCATCTATGTATTTAGTTTCTGTATCAAATGTGAATTCTAAAGTTTTGAGTCTTTATGTGTGGCTGTTTATTTTTAAGTCAGTTTTTACCCCCTTCCAATAAAACATACATAACTTTTCAACTTCTTCTCTATTTCTTACAGAACTTATATCAGCACAATGCCCATTTTAAGGTGCATCTCTACATATACTTGAATTTTCGACATGATGTCTTTGTTACAAGTTATAGGTCTTTGTGTCTAATAATAGTTTGCTGAGTGTTGTGAGCTACTTATAGAGGTATCCATGAAGGAGGTGCAATGTTTCCATGGAACCTAACCATCCAACCCAATTAGCCCCTTTAAACCCCTTGATATATATCAATTCATGTCATATTGAGCCACAAGATCTTCTTTCAATAACATATCACTCTTTTCTTTGGCATAGACTGGCTTGGTGAGATTATGGCCTCCGTTGATCCTTTCCTTCTCCCTATGCTAGACTACAATATCTTTTGGGATGTTACCATCTTTTTTTTTGTCTAAAGGAAGAAGGGGAAAAATGTGTGGTGTGGTCTCTTAGCACGAAAGTTTCTATTTTATTTCCCCTTTCCCAGTGATAAAGATCTCTGTCACTAAGTTTGGAAGGAGTAAGGAGCTAAGAGGTGCATGAAATTTTATTACCCCCAACTTCATGTCACATATTTTGGTGGAGACGCTGGGTATGTTTGGTATTGGATTCATCCCACCTTATTAAATGGTCTCAAGTGTAGTGGATTGCATGTTATGCCTAGTATAGGCATGTGTTTTCCTATGTGATAAAGAGGGTGCTTGGAAGAACTCCATTAGAAGATATTGCAGCCCATTTAAGAGAACTTGAAGATTGTGAAGGTGATGCTCAAGCTATTCACATGGTCATCATGATCATATTCTTTATATTTGCACTCTTAAATATGTTGGTGAATCAACAATTATATCAAGCACAATGATAGATTGGGTTTGATTCATGCATTGGTAGTCTGGTGTGAAGAAGACTTGAGTCTTTGTGTGGTTTTTTACTATAACAGAGTGGTGATTCTCAATGCTTTCAACTTCTTTTGCTATGCAAATGATGAAGAGTACAATAACTTGAAGCTATTATGTGCACTTCCAATTGTAAGGAGGATGATTCTTGAATGCATGTATACACAATGTTTTCATGTTGTTGGTTGGTCCCTTATTTTTAAAGATTTGGTTGAGGATCACATTGTGGAAGCTTTTGAACAAGTGGTTATGAATAATAAGTTGGTCTTGGTGGGAGCATACTAAGGGTTATGCATACTAAGGATTTTGAACAAGTGGTTATGCATACTAAGGCTTTTGAACAAGCTCTATAGATCGAATCCTCTTTTGTGTCTTCACTAGCTTCAACTTCTAAGGTGGAGGTAATGGAAAGTCCTCAAGTACCCAAAGTCCTTTGAGTTAG
This sequence comes from Dipteris shenzhenensis, assembly GCF_047967505.1. Taxonomy (NCBI): domain Eukaryota; kingdom Viridiplantae; phylum Streptophyta; class Polypodiopsida; order Gleicheniales; family Dipteridaceae; genus Dipteris; species Dipteris shenzhenensis. The sequence continues at coordinate 20,992,533 of NC_141617.1, read as the reverse complement.
ATCATAATATCTCCCAATTGATGGGAGAGTTTGTTGATTTGAAATTGCATTTGGTTAATGCACGACAACCTAGAGCACCCAAGAGTGAGGATAGGCCTCAAGAGAAGAGTGGGGTCACTTGCTATGAACATAATGAAAAATTACAGGCTTTACAAAAGTTGGAAGCTTCTCAAAAAAGGTGCAAGGACTATTTTGAAACCAAATTACGCTCAAATTATGCAAGAAGAAGGATATTGTAGAAGGCGATTTGGTCCTGAGATTTGATAGCCATTTGGGCAAGCGCTAGATAAAAAAATCATCGACCGATGAGAGAGAACATATCGAGTCAAGAAGAAGTTCACCAATGGAACCTATCAGCTTGAGGATGTTGATGGCATGGTGATACTCGGATACACTATTATGAATAAATTTGACTAAGGTAAAAGGCATAAATATATGTGTGTGCTTGTATGTGTGGCAATAGTATAATAAAATAGGGTGTGCATAGGGCCCAGGGTTGAGGTGGTAGGGCATGACCATCTGCCACCCTTCCACATAAGAGGACCCATAAGGTGTGTTGTACATAATCCATGGTAGTTATATTATAAAATGGTAAGGTGGAATGGTTCCTCCATGTGCCACCCCTCCACCTAGGTGGCCCCATGCTTGCATTTAGTGAGCCATGGCCCAAGGACCATGGGATAAGTAATATAAAACAAGTGGACATGGATATTATATTAGATTATTCCCTCCATGTAGGATAGGCCCATGTGGGGGGGGTGTAGATAGTCAAAGAATGCAAGTTAAATAATTGGGAAAGTGGAATGAGGTGGCAAGAGTTCTTGTGCCAACCCTCCACTTGTCCTCCTAGATGTTTGAACAAATTATAAAATTGAGAGGAGACCAAGGGAGTATCTTAGACTTGGGATATGGGGTTTGATTTATGTGGAAAAATGAGGTAAAGCGTTGTCGTACACAATTGAGAGTGCGTACCCACCTAGCCCACATGGTATACTCTTCCACACACACCATGCATGTGGGAGGATGCATTTATTGGGAGAGACCCCCTCTCTTGGCTATAAAAGGAGGGGGCTATTTCTTGATGGAGCACACTCATTCTTGTAAAGCCACCTAGCTAGTACTTTGATTTCCCCCCCCATCCTTCCTTTCAAATAAAGCATGACTCTCTTCCCTTGATGTCTCCATATCTACATTCCCACCTCCCATCATGTACATGCTCCTCTTTCCCCTCTCCCTTCCCCCTTGTGGCATAGTCCCTCACTTCATTCCCACCCCTCTTAATCCTTTTTCCCCACCTATGTTAATTCTTCTTCCCTCATGTTCCTTTTCCTCTATGGCCCTTAAGCGTCGCCATGTCTTGCATTTAGCATCATGCCTCGAATTCTTTTCTAGTTAATAGAATTGGTGTGGCTATTGGGATCGACGTCTCCATGGCTAGTGGCATAAAATTCGTTAGTCCTATGGCCGGGTGTAGTTTTGCAACATCTTTCATGTGCGGTTGTTTTCTTCTGCACCTCTAATCTGCATCCGTGCTATCTTATGTGCGACGCCAGTCGTAAAACTTCTCTGCTTCTACGCCTTCAAATTTGCATCCGCGCCATCTTATGTGCGGCATCCGTTGCAAAACTTCTTTGCTTTTGCGCCTCCAATCTGCATCCGTGCCATCTTACATGCGGCGCCGACCGCAAAACTTCTATGCTTCTGTGCCTCCAATCTACATGTCTTCAGCTCACGATTCTTTGTCTTTGTGGCTACAAAACCTCTCTGTTTTTGCACCTCCAACCTGCACACGGTTCCTGTGCATCTTCTAGATTCTAGCGCGTGCATCCACGCTATCTTTTGTGTGATGCCACGCATCTTCTGGTCGACCGCGCCTACGCATGTTCTATGTGGCGCCACACAAAACTGTTCTTGTGCATCTGCAACAGACCTCGCGCCCCCCCTCTATCTCTTTCTCTTCTCCTCTCCTCTCTTTTTATTAAAGAGTGGGAATTGAACCCAAGACCTCCTCATTCACAAAAGGAAGACTTACCAATGTGCCAGCAAATAGGAAGTGATGAAAGTGTAATGATATTGCTTATATGGTGAAATGTCATGAACTGTAACTCTCTAACCGTAGGGAGTTTCCTCTTGTTGTAAAAAGCAAAAGTACTTCATTTCATGTGCTCTATTCATATCTCATACTAGATCGCAGATTCTAAACATTTTCAAGTTCACTCCTTGGATGCAGGCCACATGAGGAGGGTGGATATTTATGTCACTTCTCGACGAGTTCAAGGATTTGGTGCTTGGTCCTCTGCTCATTAGGGTTACCAATTGGCGAGATCTCTTTCTTGATCCTTCTATGGGGTGCCATGCAAAACTGCTCTTGCGCATCTGCAATAGACCTTGCGCCCTACCCTCTATCTTCTTCTTCTTCTCCTCTTCTCTCCTCTCTTTTTATTAAGGAGTGGGAATTAAACCCAAGACCTCACAATTCACAAAAGAAAGACTTACCAATGGGCCAGCAAATAGCAAGTGATGAAAGTGTAATGATATTACTTATATGGTGAAATCTCATGAACTGTAACTCTCTAACTGTAGGGAGTTTCTCTTGTTGTAAAAAGCAAAAGTACTTCATTTCATGTGCTCTATTGATATCTCATACTAGATCGTAGATTTTGAACTTTTTCAAGTTCACTCCTTGGACGCACGCCACACGAGGAGGGTGGATATTTATGTTAATTCTCGACAAGCTCAAGGATTTGATGCTTGGTCCTCTGCTCATTACAGCTACCAATTGGCGAGATCTCTTTCTTGATCTTCATGTTGATCTTCAACAATTGATTGTACAATGCATTGCTCAAGGAGATGACGGGTGGGATGATACACCGTGGATGATTCAAGGCGAAGCACTAGTGATACACTGGGAGGACTTTGATTTCAATTCTACTCATTATGTGGTGATTGAGCCACTTGCTGCATTAGAGGTAATTAAAAGGGTGACATTCTTTGAAGGGTGGGATGCTCCCCAAGCTTGGGGGGAGATTTGGCGCATCTGCTTATTAATTCCTCTGGATAAGCTCATCTTGAATGATTTCTTCTCGATCTCACTACAAAGGTTTCTAGGGCTCGGCTATGGTTGGTAATGTTTCAACCAACGAATCCCTTGTAGCTAATCAGCCCTTTGTGCCTCATTTTGGGCTTCAAGTTGTAATTCTTTTTGGTCTAAAGATAAATTATCAACAAAGTATTGCAAGTTTATTTGGTGCTGAACGTCTTGCTCAAGTATTGAATTCTCCCCACCCTCTCCTTCTACCTATCTTGGACTACCGAGAAACTTGGGATGTCGGATTTGAGTCTTGGTGTGATGACATGTTGGCTCCTCCAATTTGACAGCGCATACAAACCTTCCACCAAGGCTGCTAGTGTGGGTGTGAAGCTCACTTCACCAGGGGGTGAAGTGTATTGTTATAGCAAGTCTGCACCAGCAAGTACTTGCAACCAAGCTGAGTACTTTGCACTCATTTTTGGGCTACAAAAGGTGCAAGAACATTGCATCAAGCAACTTGAGGTGCAAGGAGATTCTCAACTCGTGTGTGAACAAGTTAGTTGAAGGTGGAACATGTGGAGCAAAGGCTTGGTTCCACGACATCAACAAGCATTAAAACTTTGCCAATAATTTGAAGACGTAAAAATTTAGCATATCCCTTGAGCTCAAAATTGAGTTGCTGATTTCTTGGCACGTGAAGCTTGTAATTCAATCACGCATGAAGCCAATGGAAGTACCACCCCAACAAAGCCGCAAGCCATGAGGGTGATCATTTGTAAGGAATGCAAAAGGTTGTGGTCATCATGAAACTAAGTGTTGGGCATATTTTATACGAGTTTACTGACTCCGAAAGATCATCAAAAATGTCCTCGAGGACATTGCTTAAAAGAAGGATGCCAGATCACACACCCCTTGAAGAAATAGCATGGTGACTATAAGAATTGGAAGAAGTTGAAGGTGATGTGCAAGCTCTCCAACTGTTGACATTTGTCATGGCATTCTTGTTTGCCTTGATGAACAACCTCATGCAGCGCCATGTCTCTAACCCTCGCTTGTAAAGATGGATGCAATATCATGAGGGTTGGTCCTTTTAAGATTGTTTATGAGCTATTCTATGTTGAAGATTCTTCCTGTGTAGTATTTCACAATACACCAGTCACACCCTACCCTGCCCATGTTTGCTTTGTGGATGTATCTTCACCTGATTTTCAGTTCAAGTTACCTCTTTCCATTGTTTGCCAATAGATAAGCCTCATTTCGTCTCTCTCTTTTCCATTTTCCAAGCATGGCTGACATTTCTGTGTTTTGTGGATGCGTTGAAAAAAATCCAAATGAGTATCTTGTGGCCTTCAAGCATCGTTGTGTTTCTCTAAACTTTCTTACTGAAGATAGAGGCTGTTGGTTCTTCCCAATTTCTAGAGGGTTTGGCTCAAGTGTGGTACAAGGAGTAGGCTGAAGATGTTCGCCAAAGTTGGCAGAGGTTGACAGTAGCTATGATTGAGTATTTCGGCAAAGAAGAGCTGGAGAATGTGTACCTCCAGGTGGCAAACCTGAAGGAGATAGAAGGTGAGACTGCGCATCGATATGTGGATCGAGCGACCGTGCTCTTGGACTATTTAATTGCCACGCAGGAGAACAATGCCGAGCTAGAAGGACTCAACATGTGCTAGGCTACCTCGTAGATGGAGCAAGTGATGAATTCTGCCTCAAGCTTAAATGGGAGAATCCAGAAACCATGGTGCTAGCACATGAGATAGCTCAAAAGTTTGATAAACTTCAATCTGACCCTGCTTCGAAGAATACCATTGTCCCTCCGCAACCCCCTCAATTCTTGCAACAATAACCTAGGGGGTCCAACTCAGGGGCATACCCCTATCCCCCATCACGGATGTATCCACCGCCTCCACCTCAAATGTATGGTCCTCCCTTAGATGCTTACCCTCAACAAGGAGTATATCCTCAACCTCTACCTGGAAGAATTTTCCAGCCTTGCCCACGAGCCCCCCTCCTTCCTACTCCCCCGGCCCCTCCTGCTAAAGAACTCGGAGTCAATGACTTAGTGAAGGCCCTAAATGATCTTCAGCTTGAGGTGGTAGGCATCAAAAATCAAGCCAATTGCCCTCCAAGAGAACATGCCAATGTTGTGTGCTATGAGTGCAACCAGAAGAGTCATTATTGCACCGAATGTCCCAATATTCCAAGGGTGAATCTTCTAAGTGAGTTAGGCACCAAAGATTCTAATGTAGACATCATTGAGCTCAGGAAGAGAAGTCGTACCACCTGGGACCCCTCTCCAAACCGAGCTACCCCAAGAAGAAGGTGTCCTTCTCAAAGCCCTCAGATGCTAAGATGGGAGACCCACCGACAGAGAATACTAAAAGATCTCGCAGGAGTAAGTCGCTCTTGGATTTTCCTATCGGCTCAGGGCAAGAAGACTATTCAGTCATTCAGGACCTTGCTCATGAGTCTTTGAACATCACGCTTCCTCAACTAATAGCATTAAGCCCTAAGGTGAGACGTGAGCTACAGCAAGGGCTCTCAACAAGGAAGAGCAAGAAAAAGGGAAAGGTACGAGAGATTTCTTCTATCTCTTAAGAAGTTGATCATCACCCGCATATAGTAGATGTCATCATAGATAATTGTCGTATCAAAAGTGTGTGTGTTGATGGGGGAGTTGCATGTAATATCATGGTGCCCTGTATCATGAAGAAGTTGAATTTGAAATGCACAAGGCATTCCTCCACTCGAATCAAGGTAGCAGATGGTTGATGACTCGCCACCCTAGGACTCATTGAGGATTTGCCCATCACTATCAATGGGTTGACCACCATCGTCAATTTCTATGTAGTGGACATTGAAGATACAGGTAGGAGTTACCCAGCCATACTCGAGAGACCATGGTTGAGAAAGAGTGATGCAATCAACTATTGGAAGACAAAACACATGTCTTTTGGTGCTTTAAAGGAGAAGATCCTGGTACAACCAAGTGCCACTGAACTAGAAGAAGAAGAGGAGCAAGATAGCGATACTCTCTCATCCTCGGTGTCTGAGTCAATGGAAGATTTAGACGGGGGGAGGAGTTCTCAGAGGAAGAAGTTTACATGATGAGGGTGTCTCCGACCCCACCACCCGCAAAAAAGGTAACAGCTAGTTCTCAATAGCTTGAATCTATGCTTTCCCCTGACTTCATTTCGAGTGAGAAAGATGAGTTCCTAGAAATGTTCAAAGATTTCCCTGACCTCTTCGCAACTAGCTACCACCACCTTTGCTATGTGACTACCATAGAACACAAGATAGAGCTGAAGCTGATGCTAAGCCAATGGCTCAGAAGTATCAGAGATTAGGCCGCCTATAGTTTGATGCTTTGCGCTCAGAGTTGTAGAAGCTGGGTTTATTGTTCTGGTTCACAATACTGAATGGGTTTCACCAGTGGTAGTCACCCCAAAGAAAAACAACAAGTGGCGGGTCTACATCGACTATAAGAAACTCAGTGCAGCCACCAAGAGGGACCATCATCCTCTTCCCTTTCAAGACCTCATTCTTGACAAGGTAAGTGGTCATGAGATCTATACTTTCTGTGATGGTTACCCTGGGTTTTATCAAATCAAAATTGTTGAGGAGGATGTTCTTAAAACCACATTTGCCACACCCTAGGGGATGTTTGCATTCAAAGTAATGCCATTTGGCCTCACCAATGCTACTGCTACCTTTCAAAGATTTATATAGATGGTGTTTGCTCCTTATTTGGGGGTTTTCTTGGAGGTGTTTTTAGATGATTTTTGTATATTTTCGGCACATAAGGAGCATGTCATGAAGGTTAGGTTGGCCTTCCAAAGGGTCAATGATGCAAATGGTAGCCTTAACCCTGATAAATGCACCATTGGAGTCACTCAAGGGAGCTTACTAGGACATATTGTCTCATCCGAGGGCATCAAGCCTGACCTCGAGAAGCTAGAAGCTATCCTCAAGCTCTCCCCGCCAACAACCAAACATCAGGTATGCTCATTTGTCAATCTAGTAGGATATTATTGCCGCTTCATTGATCAATATGCTACTTTGACGTGACCCATGACTATGCTATTAAAAGATGGGGTTGATTTCTCTTGGGATGAGGATTGTGATCATGGGTTTACACACATCAAGAGTGCTCTAGCTTCGGAACCCATTCTATAGAATCGTGATTGGTCAAAGACTTTCTATATCAATCCTGGGTTTGGTGAGCACACTCTGGCGGGTATTCTTCTGCAGTAAGGGGAGGATCAGTTCATGTATCCCATTCGATTTACTTCTCGACAATTGCTCGAAATTGAAACGATGCTACTCTGAGGTTGACAAGCATGCCTTGTCTTTGGTGTTTTGCATTGAGAAATTTAAGCATAATCTGGCTAGAAAGTCCTTCATTATAATATGTAGCAATGGTCTTAGAAAGCAGGTTCTTCAGTCACCAAATCCCATGAGACGGTTGGCCAAATGGTTGGTCGTTCTACAAGAATACAATTTTTCAAAATTGTAAAGGGGGGTTGTTCCAACTTGAAGAATGCTTTGATTGATTTAGAGGAGTGGCTCTTGTAACCCTTGTAGTGGCCATAGAATTTTGGGATCCATGGTATGGTGGTATCTATAGATTTCTGACCGCTTTCTCCTTTCCTCTAGAAAGTAATAGCTATGAGAGAAAGAAGATTTGTAGAGATAGTAGGCGCTACACTCTCTTCGATGGGGTGTTGTACCATCAAGGCATGGATGGGGTACTAAGACGAGCCATTGATGCAGATGAAGTACTTAAGGTATTGAAGCATTATCATGATGGATTTTGTGGAGGCCACTATGTGAGTGACTATATAACTAAGAAGATTTTACATGTTGGGTACTATTGGATGACCTTGTTCAAGGATGTTACTATGTATTGCAAAACTTGGGAATCATGCGAATTCTTTGGTAGGAAGGATTTGCGTTCTAGCCAACATCACCGAGTGATGTCCATCCATCCGTTTCATAAGTGGGGAATAGATTTTGTTGGGCCCTTGCCCATGACTGCCTGCAAAAAGAAGTATCTTCTACTAGTAGCCACTCAGTATGCCACTAAGTGGGCTGAAGCTATCGCCCTCCTTGCTGCAAATGGTAAGGTAGTTTCAAATTTTATATTTGAACGTATTTGCATAAGGTTTGGGACACCCATGGAAATAGTATTTGACCATGGGAGTCCATTCTTAAATGAAGCAGTGGAGTTGCTCATGGATCGCATGGGTATTGATCATCACACTTCTAGCATCTATTATCCAGCATCCATGGGACAAGCAGAGTGGGACCAATGGCCTCCTTTGTAAATCCAAGGGAAAAATGGCCACAGGGAACAGGAGCCAGTGGGATCACAAGGTGAAGGCATGTGGGCTTATAACATCACCCATAAAACATCTATAGGTCACACTCCTTTTGAGTTAGTGTATGGTATTGAGGCAGTTTTACCACTAGAGATAGAGATTCCGGCCTTGAGACTGGCACAAGAACAGAGGATAATAGAAGATGAACATGTAGAGGCTAGGTTGGTATAACTTGAGAAGTTAGATGAAACCCAACGCCTTGCAATACATCAAACAGAGATCCAAAAGAATCGATAAATGGCCCACTAGGATGCTAAGATTCGCAAGGGATGGGAAAGACACTTTGCTGAGGGGGATGTTGTGCTATGCTTTGATAACAGATTGGACCACCAAATGGATAAAAAGTCTCATCCACTGTGGACCGGTCCATACAAAGTCATCAAGGAATGTAGCAATGGGTCTGTACATCTACAGGAGCTGCATGAGTCATATGGCAAGAAGGTGATCAACAAATGTTATCTCAAGCCCTTCTTTGTTCGTGATGATCCCAGGCATGGAAATGCTGTGCATTCCTTGCCTGGGGGGGGAACTGTTATGGATAAATTTGACCAAGGTAAAAGGCATAAATATATATGTGTGCTTGTATGTGTGGCAATAGTATAATAAAATATGGTGTGCATAGGGCCCAAGGTTGAGATGGCAGGGCATGACCATGTGCCATCCTTCCACGTAAGAGGACCCATAAGGTGTGTTGTACATAAGCCATGGTAGTTATATTATAAAATGGTAAGGTGGCATGGTTCCTCCATGTGCCACCCCTCCACCTAGGCAGTCCCATGCCTGCATTTAGTGAGCCATGGCCCAAGGACCATGGGATAAGTAATATAAAATAGGTGGATATGGATATTATATTGGATTATTCCCTCCATGTAGGATAGGCCCATGTGGGGGGGGGGGTGTAGATAGTCAAAGAATGCAAGTTAAATAATTGGGAAAGTAGGATGAGGTGGCAAGACTTCTTGTGCCAACCCTCCACTTGTCCTCCTGGATGTTTAAACAAATTATAAAATTGAGAGGAGACCAAGGGAGTATCTTAGACTTGGGATATGGGGTTTGATTTATGTGGAAAAATGAGGCAAAGGGTTGTCGCACACAATTGAAAGTGCGTACGCACCTAGCCCACATGGGAGACTCTTCCACACACACCATGCATGTGGGAGGATGCATTTATTGGGAGAGACCCCCTCTCTTGGCTATAAAAGGAGGGGGATATTCATTGATGAAACACGCTCATTCTTGTAAATCCACCTAGCTAGTACTTTGATTTCCCCCCCAATCCTTCCTTTCAAATAAAGCATGACTCTCTTCCCTTGATGTCTCCATCTCTACATTCCACCTCCCATCATGTACACTCTCCTCTTCCCCCTCTCCCTCCCCCCTTGTGGCATAGTCCCTCACTTCATTCCCACTCCTCTTAATCCTTTTTCCCCACCTATGTTAATGCTTCTTCCCTCACGTTCCCTTTGCCTCTATGGCCCTCGAGTGTCACCATGCCTCGCGTCTAGCATCATGTCTCGAATTCTTTTCTAGTTAATAACACCAATGAGTATCACCTTAAATTCTTTTATGCTCGACCACCTTGAGGGCTAGCAAACCCTCTTTGTTATCAAAGAGGATCTATTGGGGGGGAAAAACAAAGAGGATTTGTTGGGGGGGAAAAGATGTGATGGCAAAATTTGATATATTTTATTTGACATTACTGTTGCTTTTCTCTATGTTTGATAGGAGTGTGAGTATCAAGTGATAGCCTAGTGGCTCTCACTTATTTCCATTTTCGAGAGGACGATTGGAATGGATTATTGTAAGTAGCGTATGCCTGAATGATAAATACCTTGGTATGGGGTGAGTTGAACATGCAAACCTTCTAGTCACTAAGGTGTAACCCTAAGTTGTGATGCCAAAAATTGATATATTTTATTTGGCATTACTGTTGCTTTTTTCTATGTTTGATAGGAGTGTGAGTATCAAGTGATAGCCTAGTGGCTCTCACTTATTTCCATTTTCTAAGATATTGTATGGGATTGAGAGGATGATTGGAATGGATCATTGTAAGTAGCGTGTGTCTGAATGATAAATACCTTGGTATGGGGTAAGTTGAAAGCAAACCTTGGAAGGTGTAGCCCTAAGTTGTAAAAGCTTTTGATCCCTTGAGGAAATTATAATAAAAGGATTTTCACAAAGCTATCAATGTATAACACACAAATGTGATTTTTTGCAGGTAGAATAGGCAACCTCCACCACCCATACAATGCAAGTCTCTCTTTCTCCTATGTGAAATTGGTTTCTCCATTGCTTCTCTTCATTCTTGCATTGCTCAACATCCTTGGAGGAAAGGATGAAAGAAAAGTTAAGGTTCGAATATAAACAGATCTAAAAAACCCAAATTATATAAGCACCAAATTTTGTGGTCAATAACATCAGAGTTCACTTCAACATGTTTAAGTGGAAGAAGAGCTATGAAGGAGGATAAATTTTTTAGATCTTTCCCATCTAGAGGTTTAGAGGTTGGGAGAGGGATCTTAGCAATCATAATGCCCATCCAAAATCTCAAATACAGGAGAACAAGCAAGGTGATTTCCTGGCAAACAACGTTTTGATGACATTTTGATGATGAATTTGGGATGAAAATTTGTAGAGTATTTATCACATGTGTCTTGATGGGAAGATTCAGTATTAATGTGGTTTGGACCATTTGAGTGATACATACATACATACATACATATATATATTTATATATACATACATATACAATTTTTTTAAAAAATTCGTGTTACTTTATATATTTATTTCATTACAGTTCATTACTTATATGACTACATTATGTATTATTTTTCCTCCTCCAATGGTATAAGAATTTAAAAATAACCCTTGACCACGGTTTATTCATTCAGCTAATGGCCCTTTTTAATACAAGATAACTTGTAATTACATTTGTTGTGCTATATATATTCACATTTACTTAGTTACATGTATTAAATTGTTTTTTTGATGGTTAACCTTTTCTTGGTGGAACTCGTTTGTATAAGCAAAAAATTGCCTTCATAATTATAAGTATTTTATTTAATTCTTCTAGTTAATTCTATTCAATTTTAGTAAGATAATCGATTATCCATTGCTTTAGCTTCTATAAGTTCTTCTTTCCATGATTTCCCTTATTAAATTAATTGCTTTATCCATATCAGTTGCTTTATTCATTTAAATATCCCTCAAAGGCAAGGTAGTTTGTTGTAAGATACATGGTATTTTTCAAAGGGAAACCTTTTATATGTACAAAGAAGAACATGAAATTGGTGCACCCAAAGAGATGCATGGAAACAATGGTGCAATGAGGAGGAGATAGAGACAGAAAAATCTCACGCTTAATTTCACCTTTGAATAGCGAGTCAAGAAAAATGAGAACGAGTCATGAGTTATCATTTGCAACAGGCTATTATGATTTTTCATTAGTCTTAAATATTGATCAATTTTACAATCTTTTGGAGACATTAATGAGAACTATTTTCATAACTTTGACAAAATAAGCATAGTTTCAAACTTCTTTTGAAAATGTACATATTGCTAATTGAAAGATGAAAAAGTTTCTACTTTTCACATCAAATGACAAATTGAAAAAAACAAGATCAATGATACGATCTAATATTATTTGAAACTATTAATAATTCATGCATGTCTACGTAAAGTATAATACATTACTTACTTAGAATTACAAAAATGTGCTTTTTCTTCAACAAAAACTTCATCCCAATCATTGAAGTTCATCCTTATCATTGAATTAGAGAATATATGTGGTGTTAACATAAGTAGGTATATGTTGTCCATAGACAAAGAAGAGGCTTGTTGAAAGAAAATATTTCGATAGATGTAGAAAGAAAATCAAATATCTAAACAGTCAAATTTTAGACGATTATGAGTAGTACAATTTAGTGGTTTACTTTATTTTGATCTAAATATGAATGAAGATGAAAACTGTTGTCCTTTTTAAAAATGATGTAAATCTAGATTCTAGAATCCACTTTATTGTGATAAAGTTGAACGGATAAAAAATTCCATCAATGAGGAAGATTTCTAACGTGAGTGAATGCAAATGTCATTCTAGTATAAGGGAAAACATTTTATCACGTAAAACTTTCATTGACGGAAAATTTTCATCGGCGGAATTTTTTTCCATTGTTGAATTTTGGGATTCTAGAATCCAGTGGGATACTAGAATCCAAAACTTCATCGATAATTTTTTTTAAAAATCCCAAAATTCATCAACGGAAAAAAATTCCGTCGACGGATTGAAATTTCCATCGATGGAGAAAATTTTTGCCGATGGAAATTTATGTCGATGAAAGTTTTACGTGATGAAGTTTTTTGAATGATATTTTTGTTCATTCATAAATTGAAATTCATCTTTTTTCATATGAAAATTTTGTTCTATTGACAAAACTTTACTTTTTTTCAGACAAAAAAATCATTATGTTCATGCTTGTCAACATAGTGGATTCCAGAATCCAAAACTTCATGAATTTTTCAAAAAGACAATTGCTAGCATACTCATGCTTCCAAATCTAGCCTTTTTAAACCAAAATATTTTTGCAAAGACTAGAGCTTTGAATCGAACCAATAGACCGAAACATAGTAAATGATAAATTGTACTAATCAGGACCATTTACAATTTGACCACTTGAGTCATTGGGCTTATATCTAAATCTAGAGACATGCTTGCTTTGAATAAGCCTCTTCTAAGGTCGTGGAGTCCATATATACCTACCCATCTTAATGTCAAAATATATTAAAATTCCACCATTTGATCAACTATGTATAAAAAAGAAAAGTTGTTTTGTTAGACAACGCACTAAAAGTGTTTCATCAAATTGTATTAGATCTTAAAGTCACATCATTTTAAGAATTATCAATTTGTGGATAGCATGCGATGTACACGTATTCTAGAAATGTGTACTTATCCATAAGGGCAACGTTATTACTTATGTGAAAGTCAATTCATAAAAAAATCTTTCAACCAATGGACTTCACGGAACATATCATCTAGAGGTGCTTAAACAATGTGATAAAAGAAAAAAAAAAGGAATTCATCAATGTGTGGACATGCTTGATTTATAGGATGTAGAAATCCTTGTATATGGATTTGAGTTAAAAATATATGGGCACTTGCACAAAAACAATTGGTATTTTAAAGCAAAAGCTCCAACAACTCTCTTAGTTGAATGAAGGAGTTTCTTCTTCTTTGTAATTTGTCGTGTTTTTCAAATTAAAGAAGAGAACACTTTTTTCAATTAATAATACTAAACATTCTTGGGTACTGGAGTTAAATGTAAGTAATATTTTATGCATTCTTTTTTCATAAGAGTACTAGTTTTTAAAAGTGTTTGACATGAAGTGTATATTTCATCCCTCTAATTTTGATAGAATGCATATTTTATTTTTTGGGATTTTTTTCCAAAAATGGAGTTGAGTTGTCGTTTGCATGATTTTGTTGTCGTTTTTTATGTCTCGGTGTTTTTGGAAAACACACGTACGCATGTGTGCACATGTGCATGTGTGTGTGTATGCACACAACACACACACACACACACACACACATACACTTACTATTCTCCTTTTTCTTTTGCATCCACTTAATTTCTTGATTTTCCCTCTTCCTATTTTTTCTAATTCTTTTTCCTTATATCGCACAAATACTTCCTAATTTTTCATGATTCCTCCTAATTTTTTTTCAATTTCTTTCTTAAAGCTCTAGATTTCTCTCTCTCTCATCTTTAAACAATTTTCTCCTATTTTCTTCCGTATTTTCCCCTCTTCCTTCCCCATAATTTTCCCTAGTTTCACTTGATTTCCCCCCAATTATTTTTATTAATTTTTTTAAACTAACTTTTTAAATCATTTTTCCTTTTTTTCAAATTCTCTCCAGGCCCCTTTTTTTTACACCTTTAAAGTCTACATCGAGCTGTTTAAGTATGTGCTTAAGCCATTATTTTATTGTGACCCTGATAACAAGGGAGGGGTGTTTATGACACCTGTCTTCCCAATTAAAGTTAAGCTTGTTCTTACCATGTTTTCTTGTTGGAGGTGGCAGGGATGCAGACTCTCCTCTTCAATAAAAGAGATGCTTATCAGGACTTAACCAAGCTTTAATTTTTTTTGCAAAAATGTATTTTGCAAAAAACATTATTGTCATTTCTTATCAAAGCTCTTATATAATTTTATACAATTTCATAGATGCTTTACCTACATACTCAAAATCTTCATTAATTCTATAATGTTCTCTTTCTATCCTTTACCCTAACTCTCTTGTCTTTTCACTATGCGAAAGGGTTGTTGTCTTATCTTCCACACACACACACACACACACACACACACACATACACATACACACACATTAATTTTGCTTAAAATTTTCTCTCACTTTCACACATACACACACACACACACATATCTTCTGACCCCTCTTCAGTAGATCATTTGAGAATGAGATCACCACACACACGCACACACACACACACACACACACACACGCACACACACACACACACACACACACACACACACACACACACACTCACTCAAAAGTTCTCAAATTTTTTTATTATTACACAAGCAATGCCCCCCCCACTTACCTCTCTTTTCTTTGCAAAACCCCCCAAGTAATCTCCACCCTAACTAATCCCTAGTCAAAGTTATCCCCCTCCTTAATATCTTAATATCTTCATTTTAAGTAGTATGTAATCCCTAAATTAATAAGCCCCCCAATCACCTCTATTTCCCCCCCGCTCCCCTTCACAAAATGACCATTTATACATTAAATTTCTCACCGTCACAAAAGATTAACCTTTCAATGTCACTTTCACAACTTTCCATTTATTTAATGTCACTTTTCTTATTTACTTATATCCCCTATTTCTTTTGTAGCTAACCACCTTGGTTGGTTTCAAAACCCTTCTAACTTTTGGAGCTTTGCCCAAATTCATTATGACAGTGTACATTTGGTTAGGACATATGCTTTTACTGTTCACCCATTGTGTATTTCAGTGGCTATGTCATAGCCATAGGTCCTAATTATTTGCTTTAAGGTTTGTACTTGGTTGGCCTTATGAGGCTAAGACTATGTTAGTCTTGTACACCTTTCAACTGAATACTTATCCTTAAAATATACCCCCCAACTAAACCACAACCTACCCTCTAACTAAACCTCAATCTAACCCTTATTCCCTCTCACACATCTTCACCACCACTCATCCAACAGTCACCGCTGTCAACCTCCTCTTTCTCGCCTCATGTCGCTGCCCTTGCTCCCTCTTGTGACCTTGGCTATTATGATTTTTATCCCTTCTTAAGTTCTTACAGCCCCACTCTTCTTTCTTCTTCAGACATATCCCTCGTCGGCTTCTTCGTTACACTTGCTGGTAGTGCCTTCTCTCTTTTAAAACTTTTTTCCAAGCATACTCTGATTGCAAAAGACTTGCTTGGCTACTTCTTCTCTTAGAGCTAAAAGCTTCATCTTTTTGCTTCATGACGCTCTTTTCAGCCACCTTTTCTCATTGTCATGGTTGCCAAGCACCTTGCCCAAACATGCTGTCAATCTTGTCTATTAGTTAACTATGTGAATTTATATGCTATCAATTTGCCTTGAAAGGCATTGGCTAATTACAGCACATTCAAAGCTAAAGATGCCTCATTCACCACATATATGTGAATGGACTTCAGATAGGGTCTCAGCAACTTTAAAGAGGGTCTGTCCCGAGATAATGACATTAACCTTCCCACATAGATTCATTGTGCAGAGGAAAGATCTTATCCACATTGATAGTTTTTACTGCATCGAGGGTCCTATAGTTTTCCAGAGATCAATAAGAGAATGTGGCACATCTGTAATGCCTCAACATCTAGATGTGTTGTAAAGGGTGAGCCATTTGATCGAATGGTTTGTTTCCATCCAAACAATTTAATAAGTGTGCATGTACCATGGGTTTCCTCTCAAGTGCATTTAGCAAAAGGCTCTTTCCTGTCAATCCTGGATATGATTTCCTTCTTTCTCACGTGAAAGTGGACCAAGATGGACAAGTTTCTAACCAGAGTATAGTCATGGATGGACCGAATCGTGAAGATCATGCTACAATAATAATGCCTATTTTGCTAGTGTTTTTTTCCTCTCCCCACAAGCTACCAGCTCATTTTAAAACTTCCACTACAATTATCATTTTTTAACGAAATGAAACCCACACTCTCACAACTTGTCGGGGAGTTCAATGATGGTGGCATAGTCATGTATGTAGGTAGAAAAGAACATTTCTTACATGCATGCAAGGAACATACTCTATCTTTTCGACTTCACTATCTTGTGCCATGATGGTACCATACGCGATAGCTTGGAGGAGGCATTTATGTGACAGGTTTTTTATCTCAGATATGGTCAGAAGGTAAGTATCCAAAGTTTTTAGTGTATTGTCCCTCAACATTGAGATAGTTCTCACCTTTTCTTTTCATTGTTTGTGGCAGATATCTGGAGTTCTTTACTTCACAAACCTGAATGCCCCACTTGTAGATTTTCAGTGTGAGTCTTGTGGGGAGACCTAAGTTAATCGTAATCCATCATGACCCTTTTGCTTTACTTGCAACTGCATCTAGGTAGTGGTGTGAGTGCCATCTTTGAAGGCTCAAGTTCTGATGTGTGTTGACCCATGTAGCATACTTCCTAGCTCAGAGTGCAAAATCTTGAAGCATTTACATGCCACTTGCCTACAACAGAATCGGCCACCATCGCCCCTGGCTTTGCCTTTTCTATTGGAGTTTCTTACCCAGTGCCTTTGAATGGAGGATTGTCATATTTGGGTTCTAGAAGGGAGCTTGTTGTCTATAAATTGGTTACAAAAGTATGGAAAGAGCTTAAAAAGGTGCCCTTTTCCATGAAGATTGTTGAAAGAGGGTTGGAAATTTTGAGAGTTCACAGGTTAGAAGATTTCCCCCTTGTATTAGTGCTAGTATGTAGATGGAAGCAAACATGAATCTAGGCATGCTCCTGCTAGAACAGCATGGTCTCTTATTAGAGAGAAATCCATGAAAAGACAAGATAGTATGTTCTCTTTGTTTGAGCCAGATAAGGAAGAATTGTGTGCCAAAGTTTTGCATGAAAAACATGATCATGCCTGACAAAACAAGTTAGGCATCTAAGTTGAACAACATTGAATCACGTTTGCTCTCCATATGAATGTACCATTTGCTCATATCCATGAGCTCACCTATGAATGGCAATACGGATTGTGTGGAAGCATCATCAATGTGTTCGCAGATGTTGAGAAATCACAGCATGTACTGCCACATTTTCTAACCCACAAATGACACAATCATGGTTGCGATAAAGCAGAAGCTAGAGTACACACACAATTTCATGAGTTAGTGCACCCAACATTGACTCTATGTCCCCTACATGAGCTTCCCGATAGCCCCCTCTACAATCATGGCAAACAAATAAGATCATTCTAATAGAGAAGCGGTCTACTTTGATTATTTTTGGGTGTTATGCTGGCTCAAGAGCTAGTTACTTTTTGACATATACTACCTAGTCACTATGTTGTGGTGTAAATAATCCCCTCACATTGGAGGGTTATGGAAAGCATAGGCTCATATGGGATCGAGAGCCTCCTTTGGTGGCCCTTCCCAATAAAATAGATGAAGACAAACTACAAAGACAACAACTCTTGTACAAGATGAGAAGAGCTATGTTGCTCCTCAGTCGAAGAAAAAAAGGTCTCCAATCAAAGTTACAAGAAGGATTCCAACAATTAAAGTTGGCAAACCATTGGAGAAATGGCCCATCTCATTGTATATTTTACAAGATGAAAGTAGAGTTAAATTGTGAGAACAGATCACTTAAGAATGTCTTAGTTAAGTTTATGTGTATTCATGACAAAAACAATGTAATTTTTGAAAAAGAAATATATGAATTACATTTTAAATATTTCAATGGTTGCATACAATGACACAATAAGTGCTATTTCTTATGCATGAAAGAGCCATCATTGTTCATTGAAAACATTTTTTTGTTACATAAAATGATAGCTATTGAGGAAATAGATTTAGCATTTAGCTTCTATCTACCCACTTGTGGTTTACAAATATCTTTGAGTGCCTCCACTGAGCATGTCTCTCTGCTGCATTTGAGTTCTCAAAAATCTACCTCCTTCTTTCCTTTTGAGACAATTTGAAAGCTAGCTTAACCTATGATGTATTGACTTTCTTCCTGGCTTGCCCTTGGCTTGAAGCCTTTGTAGTATGCCTCAATAGAACCACCGAAAAACTTCTTTCAAACTATTGGCTTTCTATTTTCCTCCAAAATGTTGTGTGTGTCTAAAGAATGCATTCCGTGCCATGTAGAGTGATTTCTTCATTCCCTCTATAGACCAAATTGTAGGGCATCCATATTTTTTTACAAAGAAATGAAGGTGATTGGAGATTATATGCTATTTTGATACAAACGCAAGTGGGCATTAGAAATACATAAAAATAAGATTGTTTGCTTTAAAAAAATGCATGCACAAAACAAGATACTATTCTTTCCATGTAGTGAGTTATGTCACATGTTGTCCAAGCCTCTTTCATTGCCTTTCCAAAACTCTTTACCGCTTCTTCAAATGCTTGTTGATCATTCTTGCTCCAGGTAACTTGGTCACAAAAAACAAAAACCTTGTCTAAGCATTTCCACACTTCTGCCTTGACATCTCTTGCCAATCCATCTACTTGATGATCTTTGAGAGCATTGTGTACTTTTCTTCACAAGTTATACTTTATCCTTTATACATATGTTGTTTTACTGCCATTTATTTTTCTTTTCTCTAGATGAGACAAAAATCTTCTACCTTTACTCCACCAATAGATGGGTTGATAGGGACATCTTTTCCATTTGTAGATTTTTAAAGATCCTTTGTAATATGTACATCTCCTCCATGGAGATGAATTTTTGATAGCACTGATTCTAATGATTGCAGTGCCTCTTTTTTTTTTGCTCTTGGGGCGAAGTTTCCATGCAAATCCAATATATAGGAAAACTAGTTTCTCAATGATCCTACATAATGCATGCAATGTACAAATGTGAACATTGCATAATGGGATCTCAAGAACTTCTTTGAAATTTCTATCTATTTTATCTCTATTGGGTGCTCTAATTTTGAAGTGGTTCTTTGACCAAATCGATATCCCAAGTGTGATCAAAGGTCATAATAATGATGAGCTGCTTGAAGTTGAGGGCTGTGGATCCTATAGTGTAGAATGGCATCTAGTTGTTGCTGTTGACCTCAAGACTATTAAATGTATGTTTAATGTGACACGGAGAAAATACAAGCCATACTTGTCCGTTGTGCATGCAAAAGAGAGTACCATTGCAGGGAGGTAAAAAGAACCAAAAGAAATGTGCTTGTGAGCTTGCAGAGATTGATAAGCTAAGGCACTGGATTGTGATGTTCTAGGGAAATATCCATCATGGAGCCCGATTCTTGAAATTCATATTGAGAGAGTACACATTAGATTCCATGGGTGCACAAGGGATATCATTCAATATGCGCAAGCACTCAACCAAGGGTTGCCATGAATTTTTAGCAGCAAAAAAAGTCACAAAGAAAGTAGGGGGGCCTCATTGCCTAATCATAGCAAAAACGTTTTTCTTAGGTCATTGTTTATAGTACTCAACAGATGTACACAAACATGTAAAGTCATGATATCTGATTTGTAATTGTAGTAGTCTCTCTATGTTTGTGTCTAGCTGTGCATCTTTTGCTTGTAGTGTTGACATTATCAATTGCCCTTTTCGTATCCGCACACAGCTTGAAGAAAGTACTTGTTGGACCAAAATTTTCATAGTTTTGAAAAAAAGGTATTCTATCCTCATTTCAAAGAGCCTATCTTTGTTGGTTAGCTCCCATCTTACTATGTTTTGGTAGCTAGTTTGTGCAAGGATATCGCAAGACCTTAGTTGTGCATAAAACAATGTAGGGAATGAAAGCTTCTCGCAAAACTTATCTTTGAATATGCCAATGGCCTTCTAAAGAGGCGGCACTCATCGTTTGATCTTCAAAGTCAACCACATGTTGACTTGTATATATCCCATGCACCAAGGTGTCCATCTCGATATCCTCTTCTAAGGTATCAACAAGTGAATGGTCCCTACGCTTGTGATTGCGGTGCTCAATTTTCATCACAGCAAGCACATGTTGCAACCAAAGTAGATTGATTTGCAACTTATATTCTATAGGATGACCACCCAAAGCTTTTGATGAACACTTGAAAAAATATGTAATAGCAACTCCATTGTTACTAGGCAATCTGTGAAAAATCAATATCTTTGCAGTAGACAACTCTTTAATATAATAAGAAAGGCTTGATAGTTTACCAAGCCCAGGAATTCTACTTCCAGCTACCCTCAGGAGGAATGTGTCATCTTCAATGGACAACTGCCATATGTAAAGCACACTCAGATTTAAAAAAAAACCATTAAATTGCATATCTAAACTCATAATTCAAGAAAGGTAGGTGCTTTACCTCAATATTCTCATCTTTCTGCAGCACATCATCCTTAAACAAGGAGATACCCATCTCCTCCTTCTCCTTGGAGCTTTGACTTATATCCAAGCTTGTTGTTGTGAGGTTCATTCATGCTTGCATTTCCTAGAAGATTGTCTCATCCACATCTTCATACATTTGGGCTTGCTCAAAACATATGGACAATTCTTCTAAAGAATTGAAGTGTCCTCCAGCTCTAACAAAGGATCGTTATCAATCTTGACTTCCTTGTCGACCCTACAAGACTGAGCAATAAGGTAAATTGCATAATCCTCTCTCAAATTGAAGAGGCACTATATGTCATACAACAGGACATACTCTTTGCCCTCAACGTTAAAAGAGGGAAGAATGGGCACAGTGAGGTCAGAGCTTTTAGCCTCAAAGTATTCCACTAGAATAGCCTCTCTTAGTGTCTGATTTTTTAAAGTCACTAGATCCAATGCTGCAACTACAAGCTTCTCCTCTTTTGGGTCGATATTCTCTTCCGCATCTTGTATATCAAACTTTTCTTTTATTTCCTCTTCCTCATCACTATCCTTTGCCTCCTCAACTGAACCATCAGCCTAGTGTATGTACATTGCAAATGCAAGTGACTCTTCCAGTATCCTGCAATTGCCCTTGTGTACAATGCAAATTCCCTTATTGCAGTCTTCAAAACTATCGAAAAGTTTGTGCATTTGATGCCTGATCCTATCATTTCTGGCAATGTCCTTAATATGTGCAAAGGTTTTATTGTTTACAACTTTAGCTCCTTCAATGGTCCACTGCTTAAAAGACTCATACTCCTCTCTAAGAAAATCCTTGTGCTACACCAGAAGAGAATGCAAATCCATCTCCTTATTGAACATATCATAGTATTTGTGATAATGCATTTGACATTCAGACTTCTATAAAAATTCAAAAAGCTGTAGTTGAGGTGACTTCTTTTCCTCCTTATCCTTTTCCTTAACATCTGCCTGTCCACCTTTGTTTGAACCCTTCTCATTGGGCTTTCTTCTCTTGATTGCATAATACAAAATCAAATGTGGGTCCTCCAGGATGTAGCTAAAGTAAACAGAAGGACTCAATAAACAATCTCACCAGGAGATTCCTCCTCCCTTATAGCATAAGCTGATAGGTCAATGGTCTTTCTGAATGGTTTTACTGCATCACCTGCACAAACACACATAAGGGTTGGGT
Source organism: Dipteris shenzhenensis (assembly GCF_047967505.1). Classification (NCBI taxonomy): domain Eukaryota; kingdom Viridiplantae; phylum Streptophyta; class Polypodiopsida; order Gleicheniales; family Dipteridaceae; genus Dipteris; species Dipteris shenzhenensis. The sequence continues at coordinate 20,970,393 of NC_141617.1, read as the reverse complement.
TCCCCTCTTTGAATATTTGCACATAAATGCGATATAAATGTTTTTCTTATTATGTACCCTAAATTCGCGTTTTCAGGCAAAATAAATTTGTCTATGGAGAAACATATTTTTGGAAATAAAGCCAACCCACAACACACATTGGGCATATGCATTGGATTAGGTGCAGGAATAACAAGTTTTACCCATAAACATGATATAAGATCTTTTCTAGCTAACATACTCTCAAATTGCATTTTCAAGAAACACCCTGGCCTCAAAGTAACATGAACCAGGCTCCAAAGAAAACATGAGGTCTAGACAAATTCAAATAATTCTAAAAAGAAAAAGGTCTTGGATCATGCAAACAATGAAGCAAATCCCTAGGATCTGGTGTAGTATTTGCCCATTAACTCGATATCCATGTTTTTCTTTCAACAATGCACCAGAATTGAGTTTTTAAGCAAACACATGGAAAGGTAGATTGAGAAAACACATGGAGAGGTAGATAAAGACTTTGGCATATTTCTCTCCATGGCTACTTCTTGGACTTGTCTATGGCTCTTGCACAGGTGTAGGTAGGCGAGGATGATGGTGGGAGAAAAGCCAAGGCTAATGTGTTGTCCATATGTAGATGAGGAAGAAGATGAAGCTACGGTGTTGGAGAAAAGTGAAGAAGATCAAAACTATTAGAGAGATGGAGAAAACTGAAGATAAGAGGAGATGGCACATATATCTATGCAAGTCACATCAGTCTTGTCAACCACACATACTAAAAATGGTCTTCTAGGTACTAGTGAATTAAGTATGTAATGATTGCTTGCACCTATTTCGAGACCAAGCCGCCACTAAGTAGAGTTAACCTCCCCTTTTCATATCCATCTCAAGTTTCATCTTCCTCCCTACTGTCTTGTGCTATCCAACCTCACCAACTCCATCACACATACCCACTGTAGCTCCAGATCCATCACACAGACCTACTATAGCTCTAGCTCCGTCACCTGGACCATATAGGTAAGAAATCTATTGCCCATCAAGCTCATATTATCTTCATACCTATAAGGGAGTCTTTTCGGTAAAATGGTCTTTCTCTAAGCTTTTTCTTAAAGATGCTCTATCATGTGTTTTTGTTTAGCACAATTCATTTACATTCTAGAGACTGCTACATAGAAATTTGATCCAAAACATGATTTTGCCAGTTTCTCCAAATCTGTTGCTCCAAATCGCATTTTCAAGCAAATTGGTGCAGGAATAACATGTTTTGCCCATAAATGCATTATGGGGTCTTTTTCTTGCTAAGATACTCTCAAATCACATTTTTAAGAAAGAATCTTAGCCTCTAAGTAACAGGGACTAGGCTCCAAGGAAAATCGAGGTCCAAAAAAACTCAGATAATTTTGGGAAGAAAATGGACTTGGATCATGCATAGGATCTGTTGCAGTATTATGCCGACAAACATAGATCAAGAAAACACTATGGCTCACAAATATAGCAAATTCCAAAGTGGCATATATAAATACCTTGATTTTTTCTCTCCATTGCTACTTTGTGACTTTTCTATGGCTCTTGCACAGGTGCAAGTAGGCGGGGATGATGTCCAAATGCAGATGAGGATGTGGTGTTGGAGAAAAGGGAAGAAGATAAAAAATATTGGAGGGATGGAGAAAAGTTAAGATAAGAGGAGATGGCACAGATATCTATGCAAGTCACATCAGTCCTACCAGCCACATGTGCCAAAAATGGTCTTTTAAGTACGTGTGAATTTAAGTATCTAATCATTGCTTGCACATATTTTGAGACCTAGCTGCCACTAAGTAGAGTTAACCTTCCCTTTTCATCTCTATCTCAAGTTTTAGCTGCCTCCCTACAATCAAGAATTAGTACAAAGTCTCGAATCCATTAGGTAATCCAAGCTCCGAGGTCAAGGTCCACTTACCTACCAACATCCACACCAACTAGTTGTTAGAACAATGAAGTTAAATTTGGGTAGACAGGTAATGCCTATATCCCCTGGCTTATTATTACTTTAGCAAAGAACATGAACAAACCTTTTAGAATTCTAAAAAAAGAAGCCCTAAAGAAATTTAAGAACATAGCGGGGGTTTACATTCTAAAGAATCTCGATAGAGTGAAAAAAATCCTAAAGAGTGAAGAAATGTATGAAAATATTAGTTAAAGAAGGAGGGTAATCCTCGTTCCCTGAGTAGTAATTGAGGGCCAAACAAAGTAATTGTATTATTAATTTGGATAAGTTTTACAAAATAATAAGAGGGGTTGAAGGACAAAGAAAAAATTAGGAGGGGACAAGAAAATTAATTAAGGGACCCTTATGATTTTTCAATAAAGAATATAAATGTTAGCTAAGGGGGGTAAAAATGAGACCCTTAGATAATACATCAAGGCTATCAAAACCTCATAAAAAGGTAATATATGTTAAGGAACACAAACAAAAATAAAGTTTATTTAAAGGAACTTAGACGTAGTTAAGGGGGGTAGTCCACACCCTTAACAAAGACAATTAAACAATCAATAAACCTTTATGGTTACCAATCAATTCTAAAAAGACTAGCTCATAGAATAAAGGGCTTCACAGTAAAGATAATGGTAGGAGTAAAATAAATAAAGTACTTAAACATATTTTATTAAATAGATTATAAGAGTATATATTAGTAAATGAGTGCACATAAATAAAAGAATATACAATTTAAAAACTGATAGACATACTTTAAAGGAGCAGTTTGCCCAAAAACCGAATATATGTATATATATATATATATATATATATATATATATAAAGTTAAGAAGGGGTAAATTTTTTATAAAAAACTACAGTGCAATAAAGAAAATACCAATCAATTATCAAAATAGACATTTAAAGAAAAAAGAAAGGGGTTAGAGATTAACACACAATTTAGTCAAAGCACATAGAAAATCAAGGCCTAATATACTATGAAATCCTTAAAAAACAAGAAGGTGAATATAAGAATCTATGAATTTACATATATAAGCATTCAAATAAGCTTGGGTCAATTATAAACCCGAAAGCTTACATATTATATATATATATATATATATATAAACATGCACTAGGTTTACTAAAGCAACACATATGTTTATAGTATATATATATTATATATATGGTAGAGTAAGGGAGTTGCACATTTAAGTAACAGCATCTAGGCAGTCGAGCAGAAACCAAAGGCTAAAAAACAAGCAAAGAGAGCACGTAGAGGAGAAAAGTGACCAACATAAGCTTGATAAAGGGGTAACAATGAAAATGTAGAGAGAATTCTTGCCAAGGTAATGAAGAGGAGACAATATGAAGGGGATGTGTGTAGAGTTACAGTAGCTAAGATTTGAAGAAGGAGGTGGCAAAGTAGTGAGCTTGGTGCAGTAAAGAGGTGGTGACCTGAGAGTCGAAAGGTGACCAAATTTAAAAACCTTTCAGAATCTAAAAAAAAGAAGCCCTCAAGAAATTTACGATCGTAGCGGTGGTTTACATTCTAAAGAATTCTGATAAAGTGAAAAAAATCCTAAGGGGGGTAATCCACACACAAGAGTGAAGAAATGCATGAAAATATTAGTTAAAGAAGGAGGGTAATCCTCATCCTTGAGTGGTAATTGAGGGCCAAATAAATTAATTGTATTATTAATTTGGACAAGTTGTACAAAATAATAAGAAGGCTTGAAGAACAAAGAAAAATTTAGGAGGGGACAAGAAAATTAATTAAGAGACCCTTATGATTTTTCAATAAAGAATATAAATGTTAGCGAAGGGGGGTAAAAATGAGACCCTTAGATAATGCATCAAGGCCATCAAAACCTCATAAAAAGGCAATATATGTTAAGGAACACAAACAAAAATAAAGTTTATTTAAAGGAACCTAGACATAGTTAAGGGGGTAGTCCACACCCTTAACAAAGACAATTAAACAATCAATAAAAGTTTAGGTTTACCAATTAATTATAAAAATACTATCTAATATAATAAAGGGCTTCACAGTAAAGATAATGGTAGAAGTAAAATGAATAAAGTACTTAAACATATTTAATTAAATAGATTATAAGAGTAAATATTAGTAAATGAGTGTACATAAATAAAAGAATATATAATTTAAAGGAGCAGTTTGACCAAAAAATGAATGCATATATATATATATATATATATGTATGTATGTATATATATGTATGTATGTATGTATGTATGTATGTATATAAAGTTAGGAAGGGGTAAATTTTTTATTTTAAAAAACTACAATGCAAAATACAACTAATTAGAGTATACATATGCATATTTTTTAAGAAAATACTAATCAATTATCAAAATAAACATTTAAAGACAAAAGAAAGGGGTTAGAGATTAACACACAATTTAGTTAAAGCACATAGAAAATCAAGGCCTAATATACTATAAAATCCTTAAAAAAGAAGAAGGTAAATATAAGAATCTATGGATTTATATATATAAGTGTTCAAGTAAGCTTGGGTCAATTATAAACCTAAAAGCTTGACATGTTTTATATATATATATATATATATGCACTAGGTCTACTAAAACAACACATATGTTTACTATGTTTTTAAAATATATATATTGTAGAGTAAGGGAGTCGCGCATCTAAGTAGGATCTAAGTACTAGCATCTAGGGAGTCGAGCATATACCAAAGGCTAAAAAAAAAGCAAAGAGAGCATGCAGAGGAGAAAAGCGACAAACATAAGCTTGATAAAGGGGTAACAATGAAAACATGGAGAGAATTCTTGCCAAGGTAATGAAGAGGAGACAAGATGAAGGAGAGGTGTGTAGAGTTACAGTAGCTAAGCTTTGAAGTAGGAGCAAGAAGAAAAGCAACTGACTAGAGACAAAGGGTGGCAAAGCAATGAGCTTGGTGCAGTAAAGAGGTGGTGACTTGAGAGTCGCGAAAGGCAGCCAAATGGAGGAACTATGCGCTCAAGGCTAGCTTTTGAGTCAAGGTCCAAGGCAAAGGCTAGCATGCCTCGGTAAGCTACAGTTGTGAGCAAGTGATAAGTAAAAGGTTGCTTACACATCACATAGCCTGAGCTCACAAGGAATAAGAGGTATCACATAAAGCATCGAGAAGCAAAATAACAATCAACGAATCTTGAGCACATGCAACGCCAAACATAACACGATGGGCTAGAGGAAGACTTATGAGAGAAGGGTGGGCAACTAAGAAGTTTGAGGGAAGAGCACATCGGAAGCTTTTAAGTAACTACACATCGGAAGAGGCAACACGACAAGTGAAGGGAACGTGGTTGAAAGGAGGTTATTGGAAGCTATAAACTGCTCGAGTTATCTTCTAATGTGACCTAGGAGCAGGGCCATGGAGCATACCCGGGTGCCTATAGGGACTAGTTCTTGAAAGGCTAGTAGGAGTGCAAAGTGGGCTTTCCCCGTGTTCGATGTCATAGGAGCCAAGGCAAGGCTCACTTTGTTCATGTTGTTCCTTTTTAGTTGTGGTGTTATCATTTGTTTTGCTGAAATGGACAATGCAAACCTCCATAAGATTTTCGAATTAATCGCAGTACATGTAGATTACAAATGTAAAGAAATTGACATAAGGCATAATGAATGCTACAAATGCATTCACTTCTACATTGATTTCCATGACAATATGATTTTGAAACACCATAATGTGTTTCATGTATGTGATCACCATTACATAGCAATATGTCCATGCATAAAGACTTCATGTAATCAATGTAAGATATACATGGCATAAAGAGTTCATGTAGTTAATGTAAGATATGCATGTTTGTTTTTGCTTACAGTTGATCTTCACTTCATGGGAAACTTAGTTTTCATATTGCATTGTATGCACAAATTGCCTTTGCCAAACAAATGGATAGAATGAATGTTTGCATTTAACCATGCCATTAGTTGTTTCAAGAAGCATGTTAATATTTAAAATAGAATTACAAGTACTAGAAATTCTTAAAGAAGTTCTCCATGTTCTTCCTAAGGTGTACTTCGAAATACCAAACATACCATCAATCGATTATTCTATCTATCATACTACCTCCATCTTTCTATTCTGAGTTGTGTGAATGTCGTTCCTCAATTTCTCCCCCGCATAATTCACTATAACAAGGATTTCAATTCTCACTTTAATCTTGCCATGACTTCCCCGCAAGATTCTCAACACTACAAAAGGATGAACACACTTTCAAAGGAAGTCCAAATGATTCTATGAAAAAATAGCAAAACAGAGGACACAAAATTGTTACCCTCGCTATATGCTTGCTTTGCAATTGCATTAAAACCTTCTTCAAAGATTTTCTCGAGATCTTCTTAATGGGAAATTTTTTAAGGAGTGCGCTATCTCAGGTTGCTGCATTTGTGCCACTAAGCAACAAAGGGATCCTTGGGCGCATTATAGGGCTTGAAGCTTTAATCATGCATAAGAACTTGAAATAGCGAATGTACATCTATCCACACCATCATCTGCAAAAGAAGAACTAGTGGTGTCGGTTATACCTATGTAAAGCTTATGCATTTTAGCACACTCTTAATTCTTGTAAGCCCAAAGCAAAAAAAAAGAGATTGATGTCTCAATTTGAAAATAGGAGGGTCTCTAACTGTGTTGAAGACAAAGGTCACAAAATCGTAGTTTCTCTCTGTCAACAATGATCATGAGAGTCAGGCGTTTGCAGTGGTATTAAAATGTTAGTTTTAAAACATTGTATTAAAATGTTTTGAACGTTTTTTAATTAAACCTGGGGCATTTTAAAATGGTCTAGTATCGAATTTCAACCAGGACCAGCCGATTACCACGTGGTAAATCCATACAAGGCTCGATATATCAAAACAAAACACCACACGGTAAGCTATTATACCGGTCACTGTTATGTACACTGTGTGATGTTCCACTACATAGAGTGGTATAATTTGATACACTGAGCGGTGTTTAGCTACACCGCTCGGTGTTGTTAATCATATATAAACCAATGCCGCACTGCTACTATTCACATAATCGAGATTCTTGAAATTTTGTTGAGTCTTGGGAAAGATAAGAAGCATAAGAAAGAAGGATAAACAAAGCTACAAAGAAACTTGTAAGTTTTGTTAGTCCTTGTAAGTTCAAAACAGTATCTGGTGTCAGTGGTGGGCTCGCTTTTTCCGGTCAAAATCCACTTGCACTTAGATACTAATTGGATAATTAGCATTTACATACTATTAGGTAAAGAGTAAGTTAGTTTCATGTGACATTCTATGTGGCTTTGGAAAAATAGACGATTTTTAATTTTTTGCATGAAGTATTTAAGTTGTGACTTGTCTAGACTCTTTGGAAAGAGTTGTCACTTACGATTAGGTGAAGAGTTTGTTATTTGCATGGCTTGGGATTTTAGTTTAGTTGCATGACTGAAGATTTCAATATGGTGGCATGAAATATTGTAGGTACAAGGAAGCTTTGGAAAAATGGAAAAGTAGACATTACAAGTTGATGAAATGATTCACTTTTGGAAAAGCTTATGTTTGTGTGTATGTTTTTCTTGATATTAGCATATGTATTTATTTATAACCATGTAGTTATGGCCTGTAACTATATTTCAAAAAAAAGTCAATGAGCCAGTTGGAGGCTCGCATAAGCGAACCTGGAACAACTCACTCATTGATGAACAATATTATACCATGTGTCGGTTGGTTGGGGGTCTGCTTAGGCCGACCTAGAACATCTCGCATGTGGTTAAAAATTTATACTATATATAAGTAAAAATCTACAAACTAGGGTTTAAGAGTGATGAGGAAATATTTGACTTTGAATCGGTTGTGGGCTGGCTCATGCTGGCCATTTGCGTCTCGCTCGAAGTCTAGCCAGTTGTTGGGCCTGCAATTGTTGGCTTGTAGCAACTCACAAAATTATAGGATGTACATGTGGAGAGATTGTGGTATACATAGGTTTACTATCCTTATGCTTTATATATTATTAGATGAAACAAACTAGATAATATTATGTTGCATACGTTGTAATTTGTAGCCCTGATTAGAACTCAAACTCATAGTACATACATTTGTAGAAAAAAATTATTGAGGATTGAGGGTATTAGGTTAACAAAGTCTCCTAGCTTAGAAATTAGTAGTAAAAGGCTTTATAAGTACTTATGTAAGTAATGCTAGCTACTGCACTAGTATGTGTGAAATACCTACATCCGTCAATAGAGCATGATGTTGCGGATGATCATGGTGTAGAGAGATGCTTACTTAGGAGAAGAAGAACATGGGAAAAGGCAATTTGCCATCCCACGCCTATTTTAATAACAACTAGATTACCACATTCACAATTGGGAGGGGGTAAGAGAGGTGGATGATTTCTTTCTCTTGAGGTCTAGCAAGCTTGCATGGAGTACTCTAAATTTGTGTCTCAAATAGCCACATTGATTTTGGACATAGAATTATAAACGATTCCAAATATTATTATGTGTCCCAAAAGCTAAATGATATGGTAGAATCCAAAACATGAAAATTTATGTGAATGCATGTATTACTTATTTAAAAGTTTGTATGTTTCTCTTACAGTCTTCATTGCAAGCATGGATCTAGAAAAACGAGGAAAAAACCCATTTAAGGCTTGGGATTATGTTACGGTGTTGCCTAATAAGAAGTGGAAATGCAACTTTTGTCATGAGGAGTACTCAAGCTCTCGCACAAGAATGCAAAAGCACTTCTTGGGTGATACCAAACAAACAAATTGGAAAATGCAAGGGGCCAGGAGTTGAGAGAGCTCTAGCCACTCTAGGTGAACAAATGCCTAAAAGTATGGACATCCAGGTAGATGATATAGTTGCACATCACCAATCCCAACCTCGTGAATTCATGCTTGATGATATAATCACACCTCAAGCTAGTCAATCTATAGATGTGCCACCTCAAAGTGGTGGTGTGGTCTCGTTTGACACAGACGCAAGTTGCTCTATGATGTATATGGCGAGTGGACAAGGCAGCGATGTGGCTTGTTCGCAATCGCGTCCGCATCCACAAAAAAGATCTTTGGAAGCATCATTCAAACAACAACATATAGAGAAAGTGCAACAAGGTCTGTAGCAAGGGCGGGCCTAGGTTTTACGATGCCAAGTTACAATGTTGTCCGCAACAACTACTTGGATGCATACTATGAGAGGATGAAACAAGAGATGGAGCAAGTAGTATATGATGGTATTGAGAGAACAGGATTCACCATTGTTAGTGATGGATGGAAAAATGTCACCAAGGACAACCATTTGGGCATCGCCATGCTTTTGAGCTTGCCATTGCCTTGACCTTGTGCTTGAGGATTGGTATAAATCCATGGAGACCCCTTGGTTCAAAGCCATTGTAGATGAATGATGAAGATTGGTGTTGTACTTCCTCAACCATGAGAGATTGTTGGGCATATTCAAAAACCACGAACCTGTTAAACATCCACTAGAGTTTTTGAAACCTGGTGAAACATGCTTTGGAACAAACTATATAATGTTGGACCATTTGCTCAAGTTACAAGTTGTAATGGAGACATTATTCAGTGTAGAAGCTAACAAGTGGATAGCTAAGTCAACTTTACAAAATAACCGTAATGAATTCACACAGATGAAGCAAATCTATCACAGTGCTGGCTTTTGGAAGAAAATAGCTGATGCAGCTGATGCAATGAGGCTAGTATGGCTTGCCATTCAAAAACTAGACATGAAAGGTCCAAGTTTGGGCAGTGCTTACATGTCTTGGTGGACTGTTGAACAAGACCTATTGAGGGAAAATAGAAGATCCACAAATGATGGGGCTGGTTGTCGTGCCACTTTGCAGAAGAAGTTTTGAAAGCGATGGAATCATGCTCATAATGACCTCTCAATGACCTTCACTATGTTGGTCATATTTTAGATCCCCAATGGTGGGAGTATCGTTCGAAAACATGGGAACATGTAATGCAGCCTTGGCATAATCTCTTAGGATAATTTTTTGAGGATACATCTGAATATGCTGTTGCTGTTAGTGAATTATCCACTTTTTGAAATAGGGAAGGGTTGCTTGCATATACAAGAATATGAGACCTTGCAAAGGAGATGCCTACATGGAGATGGTGGGAAGAGTGTGGAGCATCGACACCTCATTTGGATTTGAAAGTGCCATCCTAGTCTTGCAGCAATTTGTTGAGTGTACGAAATTGGAGTAATTACAAGTTTGTACATTCTATCACAAGAAATCGCTTGAAGACGGAAAGAGCATAGAAATTGGTATATGTTTATGCAAATGGTAGAGTGTTGGATGATGTTAAGGGAGAGAGTAATGATGGGGATCTAGCCAAGTGGGTAAATTGTGATCTCCCAGGCCCGTCCGTTGCATGATCCTCCCATCCTTGGACAAGCGCAAGTCGCAGTTGAAGCAAGCTCTAGCGATGATGAGGATGAGGAGACTTTGTGATGTATAGAGTTGCACAAGCTTGAAATACTATTGACAATGTTGATCGTGGTTACATTATGACTCATTAAAGATATTCTCTGTTGGCATGATTTTTGCCCCGGTTGCCACATGAGGAACTTCGTGGAAATCTGGGTCCATGATCGAGTCTTGTAGTTCCTTAATGTTGGTGGCATTCGACACGACTTGGACTGGTATGATGTCAAAGCCCGCCAATTGTGATGTCAATATTGCATCATTAAATCGATGTACATCCTATCTGTGAGTGCATAGAATAATTGTCTCTATGCTGATGAACGTTGCTGCCTCCTATTCTATGATCATGAGGCCACCGAGGTATCGTTCGATTTGCTCTTCTGTTGGTGGTGTTGTGCGAATGATGTTTAAGAACGGATTGAAATCTAGATCTTCCAGGTGCCGTACGGAGGCGTGCATGTAGTGAAATCTTCCCATTCTCCAAAAGGGCGAATTACTAATGTGGCATTTTCGGCAATAGTCTTTTGCAGTGACTCTACATTTGCATACCGGCGGTAGTTGTTGCATGTCGCCACCGAAAAGAATCACCTTCTTGCATTGGAACGGGTCTAGTGTACTGTTGTTGCAAACCTCACATAATTGTCGAACCACCAGATTCATCATTTGGGATGTCATCATAGATATCTCGTCGATGATGATTGTGTCTGTTGCAAGTAAAGCAGAGTAGCATTCATATGAATTGGCAAGCGTGCTACGAAACATATCGTTCTTCTTTGGAAGGGCGAATTGATGATGCATTGTTGTTGCCAGGCGACTCAAGCGTAGTGCTGCAACACCAGTTGTCACCGACAAAACTATGGATTTTTTGTGCATAACGGGATTGTATGTAATGTACTTGATCATGAATGTGTCTTACCTTAGCTTGTGTTCCGCAAACAATGTGTAGGCCACCTTTTGTCTCGAAAGTGTTTTTGTAGATAGCACATTGATCTTCTGTAAGTGTACTATTTTCCATTCCTTTAAATTCATCTAATGGTTACAGAATCTCGATTCGGCTCCTCTCGATTGTGTTGTCGCTTCCATCCTCGCAAATATTCAGAGAAGTATCATCCATGGCTCACAGAGGACTCTTTTGCAAGATCATGTTGGTTATTTATTGTCTTGTCTCGTCGACAAGCATACAAATCTTACAGTAATTCGAGACAAGTGTATCGATGTATTGCTCTGTCTGGATAATCCCACGCATGTGACATTCCAAAAAGTATGACCTTGTTTGATTGGATATCAAGAGCAATTCATTCTCATTCCTGGCAATTCGTTCTCATTCCTGGCAATTCGTTGAAGAAGAAGCTCTCAAATTGGTGGGCGGAATGGTAATCAATGAAGCGTACGAGTCGTGTGCTAGGATATACGTAGTTGCCGAATAAATCCTTCATCTTTGCATGGGTTCTCTTGCACCTTCATTCCTTTTGGGGCGTGAAGGATTTCCAATATTGCTGAAATGTGAGGTGCTCTATTATCGCCGAGCGTGTGCAGTAAGTGTCAATTGGATGCATTGTTGCGACACAATAGTTTTGCAAGTATCTTTGACGAAGCTCTGAAGGGGAGGAGCCAATTGAGTACATCACTTCATTGCGATGGATTGTTGGCACTTGCAAGCATGCCAATGTTGCCTCGGTCGGTGACGGCTTTGACAAGACATATGTTGAGATCATCTTTAGCTTTAATGGATCTAGTGTATCAAGGCCTAGTCGCTTGGCGTCCTCGACATTTAGGTTTAGTTTGCCTACCAGTTCTATTTTCATGTCATACTTTAGCAAATAGTACGACAGACTGGTATTTCTGATTCTTTGAATATTCATATGTCCTTGCCATAGTAACAATACTGCAGCATGATACGAAACGACATTTCAGTGCTTTTGATTTGGATAGAAATACAACCATCGATGTGTCTTTGGATCTATTGATGGGTTTGTGTCTAGATGGTCATTAAGTGGAAAGCCATATTGCATTTTCTTGAAATCTCAGGATCACGTTGCAAGAACTGTTGCAATTATGGATCTGCTTTCTTTGCACCAGCCTGCGTAATTTCATCGTTGAAGAAGCATGTGAAAACTGTGGAACCCGGTCTTCTTCATATGGAACGTGGGTGTCTATTTCATTTGTCACCTGCTCGACATCATCATCATGGAGCTATAGCATAATGTGCAAGTGAAGTGATCCACGATTTTGCATTTCATGACTAATCAAGTAATTTCCCAACAAGCGGTTGTTGCTAAAAATACATAAGTGCAAGAACTGTTGCAACCTGAGATGGAAAATCATGGCACACTCGATAGGGCAATATTGCCAAGTGAACTGTGGGTTGTATTGCTTTATGAGTTTCTCAAGATCGTTAAAACTCTAGCCATCGTGTGTCTATAACCTCATCAACCATTAATGTCAAGAATATATGCGGTAGAACCCACTAATCCACCATTGCCATTTAATCCTTTAGGTTTCTTCGATGCCAAGAGGGAGAGCTTGGGATTGTTGCTGGGATATCGAATTTGATTATGTCCCTTATCAACTCGTCAGTTGTTGCATTTGGTCTTTCACGATGCTTTTGATTGATGTCTCTTTGAAGGATAGCTGTTCGTCCACAAATGCTTGACAGAGTTGATACATTAGCAAAAGATATGGCTTATACAATGTCAATAGTGAGAAGAATGTAAACACCCTCATTTTTAAATAGTCATGGAAGAAAAGATGACCATCGTGCCAACCATGGCTGAAAGGGAATAGAAATGGAAAGAGGGCACTCTCGATACTGACATGTAGCAGCAATAGCATTTGCATATGGAAGACATTCGGGTGAAGGATGGTTTGTATATATTCAACCTCATGTGAAACTGCATATAACTTTTGAAAAGGTTGAGAGACACACCCTTACAAAACATTTGTGATGCCAGGTTACCATGAGCTTTCTCTGAGTGTACATGAAGTAGGATATTGGAGAAGCAATAAGGAGGGACTATGTTTGATTCTAGAACGTTATGGAATTGTAAAAGTTTTTTACTTTTGCCAGTCCAGAGCTCACACTTTCCACACGAAGTACAAAATTGGAGCTTCTTAATTCGTTGTGAGCAGTGGTTATTCCAGTTTGCCAGTGTTGCATCTCGAAAGATCTAGTTTCTTGTTGATGGCTCTAATTTATGCTTCTTTATATCAAACGTTCTTTGTAGAGTAAGGCCTCTCGATAATCGACTGCCTCATCATTAAGGTAGTTGTATGCATACCTATCCTATCGCCAGGTGCAAGCATATAAGTTATTTTCTGGGTTTCTCAAACTAATCGGTACACATTCTAGGCGAATCGAATATTGCACACGTATTGTGTGTATTTTACAGTAGTTGAATAACAATTGCTAGTTGTCTCCATTTTCTTCTTGTTTGAGACCTTGAGCTTTTCTTTGCTAGAATCCTGCATGGTAGTCATTGATGAATGCTTGGTTCTGGAGGAGCTTACTATATTGAGATTTTGTGCGCTACTGCTGCTTCGGATGGTTGGTTGAATCAGGGAGCTGGAATCACAAAGACAAATTATCTTGAAAATTATTAAGATAAGGGAAACATTAGAAAACACAGAAATGATTTAGATAAGGAAAACATTACAAAATGAGGGGATTTATTTCTACGTTAAAATAAGCGAAACATTAGAAAACACAAACAACCATGAGGTAGCCCTGATTTAACACCATCCTTGCGGCGATTTGTGACAGGGATCCGCTAACGAGAAAGATTGGTTTTTGAGCCTTCGCTTCGTTTTTCCATTGATAGAGCCTTTCTTACTAGAACCTCTGCCTCTATTTTCAGTACTCAACTAAAATTTTCATGATCAACAAACTTCGTGGCCAGCGAGCTCTTTGATCGTTGATTTTTGCACTACCGAATTCCCTACGACGTGCTAAACTTAATCGCATCGTTCAGAGCTCTCGTTCAGAGCTCGGCTCAAAACCACGGGTGGCCATCTCACGATCTTGTGGGTTTTGGTCATGTTGCAATTCTTTGGAAGACGTAATTGTTCGATCTTGTGGGGGGTGATCACGTTGCGAATATCCTCTGGTAACTATAATTGTTCGACTTCATCATTGCTAAAGAGGTCTTCCTCTCACATTGATTTTACGATGTTCCACAGAAGTGGTAAACCCATAATCTGGGAAGGATGAAACTTGTCGTCCCGCTTTGTCGAGCTCCCAACGTGCAACTCTAGTGTTGAGTCCTTATCAAGGAGCAGTTTAGAGTGGGCTTTGACTGCAAAGCCTGGAAACTACCTGATGAGTTGCCTGACATTCTAAATCACAGCCGCCCTAAGAGAAGAGGCCCATGACGAGCTAGAGGCGCCTCCACTTTTGACCATTCCTTCGATCCTGCATTGTAAGCCGCCAGTTCGTCCTTATGATACCTAATCAAATTGCCAGCCAACAAATCATGACTGCCATTGTTGTAGGTAGCGCCCACCGAACGGATGCCCAGCCCCTTGCTCCAGCGATGGCATTTCGAATCATAGATTTCCAGGTCTCGATATTTTGGGTTGAAGAGAATCACGCAATACGAGTTTGTCGCAGGGTAACAGACATGGACATGCTACAGGAGGATACAAGTCTTTGGGAAAGCCTGAAGGGTCTCATGGGACTGTTTCCAGCCACGATTTGCTTCCGAGAAGAAGGGTGATTCAACTATTTACTATTCAGGAGTTCACATAGAAGTAAATTTTTCTTTTTTCTTCATCACTCTACTGTGATGTAAAGAGAATCATGTTGAGTCGGCAATTCTGAAGAATTGCGAGTGTTTCCTCAATCAAAGCGAACCGTCGAGCGGATTTGATGAATTGTGACAGCTCGTGCCTTTTCGAGGAGGTGCGATGTATCCGAAGGGAAAAGGAAAATTTTGGTGATTTGCAGCCTGGATCTAACAGAGAAGACAAGCCCTCGGTGCAAAGAGAATATGGGCCTAGCTTACCTTTGCCACAGTTTAGGAAACGGATGAGAACAAGTGCACTTCGCCAAGAAAGGGTTGAGAAGACGAGAGACCCCAACGTGGAGTATAAACCGAAGCGATAGAAAACACTGCAGATAGTTAAATAATAGCAAACAGTGAGGGAGCAGCTCTAAATCTCCAGCTTTCACTATATTAATATGTGTGCGAAAAGCTATAAAACTTTCAAATATAGAGTTTCTTATTTGAAAAGCGAGATGTACATCAACGATGCAGATTGAGACACATGGATGAAGGAGGGCTCAAGAGACCTAAACACCTCTTAAGGCTGCCTACCATAAAGATTTGTGTATAAAATAAGCATTGCTATAATATTTTGAATATTTCTAAGTGAAAATATGTTTTGTTCCGATCTATTTCTGCCATATTTTTACAGCGTTGGAAGCTCTTTTTTTTCCTTTGCTCAGACGCTCGAAAGATTTTGCTCGAAAAATGCTCGTCCCTCTTTAAGGGAATGTTTCCACGAGCCCTGGTGTGGAGGGGCCAGCAATGGCCAGATCAATCTGCGCACCGGCGCTCAGAGCGCGTGGGGTGAAGGCAAAGGCCTTGAGCCCGTGTGACCAAGGCTTGTTGGAAGGTTCGAGAGGGGTGGTGGGGGTGTGCTCTCTTTTCGAGTCAGTCAAGTTGAGCCGCCTTTGTTCGTGAAATTCTGTTGCTCAGCAAACGCACACAAAACATTTCTGCTCAGTTTCATCGCCGTTTTCTCTTGCTTCCATGGCCTCCTCCCATCACCTCGCTGCTGCCCCTGCCTTCCATCTCGACGGAAAACCTTTCCTCGGATCGCAGCTGCCTTCCTCCCCCTTCCCCTCCCCCTTCAAACCCCTCCGTAGCTTCTCCCTGCGAGCTGCCACCACCGTTGCTCCCAAGGTATGCTCCCAATTCCGTGCTTGAACTGCAACAATCATGGTCAACTCTTCCCTTGTATGCCTTTACCATTAGTGCCCTGTTTAGGTCCCTTTTGGTTTACCATTGCGCATTTTGCTTCGCCGCGGAATTCTCAAATCATTTTGCGCTTTTCTGGGTCTGCAGTTTACGACACTAAAGCCGCTAGGCGACCGAGTTCTGGTGAAGATTCAGACAGTGGAGGAAAAGACCTCGGGAGGGATCTTATTGCCGTCAACAGCTCAGTCTAAACCACAAGGAGGCGAAGTGGTTGCAGTTGGCGAAGGGAAAACCTTCGGCGATAAGAAAGTTGGGCCGAGTGTGCAGGTTTGATTTCGTTGAGCCTTCAGTTTCAAAGCTATGATAGCTTTTGTAGTGCGCTGCTGCTGGCAGATCTCCGAATTAGAGCATATTTCTCATCGTGCTTCCAGTAACGGAAGTTTGAGGGATGTGAATCACCAAATGACTGCAATCACGCCTGTTTGAGAATGTTTACGGAATCTCTTAGATTCCCGAGGTTTTTACCTTTTCAACTTTATTTTTTGCAAGACATAGTAGTTCTTATTATCTTGAGTGATATTACAAAATCTTCCCCAAAGGGTGCTGTTGCCCCATGGATTTCTAATTTTGTGCATTTGGTTATTTGAAGGTATTGTGCTTGTGTTCTGGTACATAAGCTGTGAATCCTCTTGACAGCGGGATTGGGATTTCTTGTGCTTGTGTTTGATTGCTTGCAGAATGGGAAAACCATTGTTTACTCCAAATATGCAGGGACGGAACTAGAGTTTAATGGAATCAACCACCTCTTACTGAAGGAGGATGATATTATAGGTTTTCTGGAAACAGATGATATCAAAGATTTGCAACCACTGAATGAGAGGGTGCTTATTGAGGTATATATACAATGTCTTGTTTTTTAGGGCATGTCTTACACTGACGATTATGCATTCAAGATTTGGTGCAAAATTTTAGAATAAATAATTACATATTTCAATGACTACTTCTGGTATTCATCTTCCTCTTCATGCATGTTAGAGCTTAGATTGTTAGGGAGGGACGTTTATGGGAATTATGAATTGAGGTGAAAATTGTCTGGGCGATGGGCTCATTTTTCTGTTGAAAGTAATTGACTGTATAATGTGCGTAAGTTGAGAACTATAGGTTCCTTGGAATGGAAGCAGCTTATGATATGTCAGCATTTTCTTGGAGAAATGATTTTCTCTGGAGGAAAAGTATACGTGTAACAAATTATACCCTTGGGAGGAAACTCAGGTGCCAAGTTGCGTTACATTCCAAAGTATTCTCTACTGTGCAGGTAGCTGAAGCTGAGGAGAAGACAGCAGGGGGTGTGCTGCTGACTGAGAGTGCAAAGGAGAAGCCTGTGATTGGAACGGTAGTGGCTTCGCTATTGCTATTAGCTAGTTTTTTACGTTTGCTGACGTGGAAAATAAGAAATAGGAGCTGATTTTCTACTGGATTGTGCAGATCAAAGCTGTAGGACCTGGAGTTTATGGTGAGGATGGAGTTCGAAAGCCTTTGGAGCTTAGCCCAGGAAATACTGTGATGTATTCCAAATATGGTGGAAGTGACTTCAAGTCCAAAGATGGAAAGCAGTACGTTGTGCTAAAAGCTGCAGATGTGTTAGCTGTGCTATCTTAACCTAAGTTAAGGTTTATACATGCAAATAGAGCTTATATATTTTGCGGCTTGAGATGAGTAGTGTGACTCGGTTATTTGTACGAGAGATTGTTGGGTGAATAGGATACGCCTGGACAATTCCTGGCACAATTTTCACACATTAATTTGTTATAAAGTGCAATTTTGCATGTTGCATTCACAAGGGCTTCCTAGGAACAAAAAAATATTTCTCTGACATTGAGCCTTTAGGCCTGAGATAGAGAATTGTAGTAGCCTAGGCTGTCATGCTTGTGTCATCAGACTTTGTAAGAGATGCCGAATTAAAAGTGTCATTTTTATCAAAGTAGCATTCTGTTTCTGCTGCATGCAATCACAAAGTTTGTGTTCCAGCTGTCAGATACAGCAGGGTACGTGGGTGTCGGTGAGTTGCGCTCGAAATTGGCTACCAATTAAGGCAGTTGATTCAGGACCATTTAAGAAATTAAAAAAAACTGTATCTATGGAAAATTTATGGAAGTACAATCCAATGATGTTATGGATTGAGATTGTTTGAATTAGTCCCCTCGAATTTAGGATTTAACGGCTAAATGTGATGCTTCCTTTTCAGAAAGTTGTACCAAAGGCTTAAGTGTCTGTACTCAGAAGAGTTTTAGGATGAGTGATTTTTTATATTAAGAATGCTTCATTCAAGAATAGAGAAAGTGTTCAGGATGATAATATAAGACTTTTGAAGCGATAGCAAGGCATCCCCTTCGTTTATGGGCTTGTGCGTTGTTTCTCTTGGTCATTTATTTTAAGGAAAGGGGGAATTTGGCTTATTATTTTACTATTGAAGGTTTCTTCACAATCGTGGTTATAATGTTGTTTCCCATCTTGAATGTTATGCCGTGTGTGCGAATGTTTAACATGAACCATATGTCCCTAGTGGACTTGTCTAATTTACAAAAGCGAAGAAACTTCATGTATTAACTCTTAAGCTTATCTTGAATCTAAGTAATGAAATGCTAGCAAACATTTGGTATCTTATCTTTCACCTTTTGCGCCCACCTCTCTCATACTCTCCCCATCTCCTTCAACATGGTACTCTCCCCATCTCCTTCAACATGGTATTATAGCAAAGGGTGCTCTAGTGCTTCTGCCCTCTCTACATTTTGGTTCAGGAAGCTTGAGATTTTGACATCTGTAGCTTGAGCTACACTTTTTGAAGCTGCTGTTGTTTTTCATCTCTTTTTGAACTTGTGGGAGAGTTTATTGTAGAGAAGGTTTGACATTTAGGAGGAATAGCTCTGTTGGGGGATTTCTAACCTCCTTGCCACCATCCTTGGGTTAAAAGATATATGGCAAGGATGCAGAATTGGGAGATTCGGTTTCATCCTCGCTGGAAGATGATTCATCAATGGCTCCCACTATGGACCCAACTGGCCAAAAGGTTTCAGGTGAACCCCTCCTGTCGAGAACTTTGGAGTTTATTCATTATTTGATGTGGCATTGCCCTACATCAAGGGGAGTGGTATATAAAGTTGAGGCGGCTATTCGTGTTTTAGGTCTGATGGTGAAGTTTGTTATAGGGTCTAATGGAAAATGGTATTGCTGGGGGATGCTTCGGGATATTCTTCTAATGTCAAGGCCTGCTGGCCGTATATTTGTAGAGCAGTCTGCAATCTGATCTGGGTTTTAAGGAATCAAACAGTGTCTGGTGATAGCCCGAATGTGGGTTACAGAAAGATGCTGATTATCAGAGAGATGAAATCCCATATTTCTGATGTGTCCAGGGTGGTGGGTAAATTTGATGCTGTTATCAGCCAGTGTTTGGCTGGAGTGGCTGCTGCCATAATGGTTGAACCTTTCTACCTATTTTGATGTTCTGGCCTTGGGTTTTGCCCCTCTGTTGGCCAGTTTGTGGTGCCATCTGGCTAGTACGACACCAAACTGTGTTTGGGGAGAGACCCAATGTGGGTGACAAAGAGACACAAATCATCATGTTGGTGAAGTCATATCTGAGTGACTTGTCCAAGATCATGGATAAGGTAGACACTATGGTGAGCTAAAATGTGGCTTAAGGTTTATGCAGTATTGTGGGTTTTAACATGTTAACCTTCTTTGGTGTCTTCCCTCTGCTCTTTGAGCATAAGCCTAGGGCTCTGTCCCTCTCTGGGCCAACTTTTGTATGGGTCTTGTTGGGATCTGACCCTCCCAACTAATAAAAGCCGGTTTGTTTCTCCCAAAAAAAAAAAAGGATGGACGACAACAAATTGACTCAAACCTTCACCTCCCAAAGAGGATGGTTGGATCCATCAAGCTTTCTAATCTGCTTGAGTTGGGGATGAGTAAGCAACTAGACATCTTGAGGTGCACTTTCTTAGTACGTATGAATTTGGTATTTAACTAAATCATTGGGCTTCCTCAATTTAGGAGGGGCTCCTTCAACGCTCAAAAGCTTTCAAGAACTTGCCTCTGATTTTTCAACCAATCGAATAGGGATTGAATGCGAGGAAGAATAGTGTCTATAGTATAGTGCCAATAATAGTCACCAAGGTCTCTACATCCCACAACACCCAATCTTGCACTATGCCCATGATAATCACCTAGGTCTCTACATACCACAAAACCCAATCTTGCACTACAACCAAATTTGTTGCGATAATCACTGTTCCAATGGTGTTCATGTCTTGGGGGCTGAACTCTACTCTAGTAGTGATTGGCCAACTCCTTCGACAACAAAATGACTCCAAAGCTTCACTTTCCGAGAGCATAGTTGGACCGATCACGCTTTTTGTCTCCTTAAGTTGGGGATTAGTAAGAAACTACACATCTTGAGGTGAACATTGAGAGTTGGTATGGATTTGATACTTATTGCATCATCGAGCTTCCTCAATTCAGGAGGAACTCCTTCCTTTTGCATCAATGTAGAGCACGAGAGCTTTCAATAACATGGCTCTGATACCATATAGGTGAACATGATATGATTTGACACTATGCTCAAAAACTTTCAAACATACCCATCTCTCAAATGCCATGGTAGGAAATTGATTCATGTCTCTCTTGTAGATCAACATAATCTTTGGTTAATTCTTGGGGTGCTCCATTTCATCATATTTGATTAACATGGTCAATGTTCGAGCAAGAAAGGCATTTATCCTAGAAGTCTCACCATTGTTCTTCATTTAGGGGTGTTGAGTAGGGCATTTATCTCTAAGATAGGGACAGTGGCACGTTGCTCATTTGGGGCATTTATATTTGAGATAGGCACAGTGGCACGTTGGCTACAAATGAGCAACAACTTGTGCTCAAATTGACCATGTGCGTTGAGCAACAACTTGTGTTCAAAT
This sequence comes from Dipteris shenzhenensis, assembly GCF_047967505.1. Taxonomy (NCBI): domain Eukaryota; kingdom Viridiplantae; phylum Streptophyta; class Polypodiopsida; order Gleicheniales; family Dipteridaceae; genus Dipteris; species Dipteris shenzhenensis. Next base: position 20,949,147 of record NC_141617.1, on the reverse strand, counting down.
TGATCATGTGTGTATAGAGTCAGTCAAAAGAATTCTGACTTGTGAAGCAATCTGCCTATAGAAGCAAGAAGGAACCTATGCAAATGAAAAGCTATGAAGACTTGTATGCACACTAGAAAAGAGTGATGGACTTGTGAAGATTGTTATTTATATATTGATAGAAAAATGCTTGTATCCAAATGCTTGCCATGAAAGATGGATGATGGATTCAACATGGCCAACTTAAGGCGTTGCTAACTGCCATTGTTGCAGGTGAATGGTTGGAAAAGTATTACTCTACTGCCAAAAGATATGAGATGGCACTGTTCATGACCTGCCATCAAGGCAACAACGAGTTCGTCAAGCAATCTAGGTGACCCCCTTAATGCGATGTAAGTTGTCTCCTATGACAAGGGATTGCACCTCTCTTGCAAATGAACTCAATGGATTCCTACCCCCTGATGGAAGGGGTTGAGGTGCAGGGTTGGTGAAGTCTCTTGGGCAGCTCAGTTCAGTGTTGCCTCTCAACTCTTTGACCCTTAGCTTTGCTCAGCTCATAGAATGCGTGCGACTTCAACAGAAAGACACACAAACTTGACTCCATCGATCAACCTCCCTACGACATCCAACTTTTTCTCTACTTATCAAGCTCCTTTCTTCTTGAGCTGGCAAAAGAGAACAAAATTCAAACTATCCAGCTTTGACGGTGCGATGGTGCTCAGAGTTTAGTGAAAACTGGACAGCAGTTGAAGCACCCTCAAAAGGAAGGGCAAGGCTCTTTGATGCAATTCCATAAGGAGTTTTCCGCCTAAATGTCGACCTTCTTTGTAACAATTCCACAACAAAGGGTTTTTTCTTAATCTAAATAAAGGTGCCCGAGGAGTAGTGCACAACCAAGATGGCTAGATGTACACTAACATTGTAATGAAAAAAAATGAGTATATACACATCTTACCCTTTACGGTTTCCCCATGTACCCTTTATATATATACACACATCTTAACCTTTATAGTTTCTCCATGTACCCTTTTAGGGTCCTCTCTAGAACTTTAGTCTATGGTGTAATTTACACCATTCTTAACACAAATCTCTCTTGTCCATCTTCATGTTGTAAAGATCGGTCTCAAGGTTGAGTATTCATGCTGCATGTTTACCTCGAACATCTCCTTGAGCACCTTTGATGTTTTGGTTGATGTTTCAACCAGTTCAATAGGGATTGAATATAAGGATAGTGTTTATGGTAGTGCCACTGATAATCCCACAGTACCCAATCTTGCACTGCAGCCAAATTTGTTACACTAATCACTACTCCCAATGGTGTTCTTGATGCCGTTGGGTCTCAACTCTACTTCGGTAGTGATGCCCAACTCCTTTTTCTTTTTTTTGGTGGGTGCTCCTGCCACACAGGATGTTGATTGGCATGAGGCTCTAGATGACTTGCTCTCTGGGTTGAATCAGTGTGTCTTAGATGGACAAAGAAAGTTGCTCGCTTCTTGGTTGAGCTTTGGGAAGCATTGAAAAAATTGAAAAGAGATAGGGCCCCTAGTTCTGATGGCTTAACCATGGAGTTTTTCTTATGCTTTTGGGATGTTATGAGAATGACCTTATTGAGATGGTGAATGCATTGGGTTGTCAGAGGCTCTTTTTCTCAGAATGTCAATACTGGGTTAATCAAGCTATCCCCCCCCCCCAAAAAAAAAAGAATCCAAGTTGGGGACTAGCGGCCTATCATGATGTTAAACACTTCATATAAAATGGTAGCTAAGGCACTTGCTCTCCATATCCAAGAGATCTTTAACCAAGTTGTTGACAAGGAACAAACAGGTTTTGTAAAAGGCGAGGATATCTTTGATAACATCTTGAAATGTTATTGTTACTCTAGATTATGCTTGTGCTACTGGCCAAGTGATGCATTATGTTGGTGATTGAGCTTGATAAGGCATATGATAGGATACGTTGGGATTTTATTGAGGTGGTGTCATTCATAGATTGAAATTTGCATTGCATACATGTCAAATCGAGAGTGTGCATCTCCCCTTGGGAGGTCAATTGAGTATACAAATGTTTGCAGATGATCTTCTTTCCTTTTGCAAAGAGAATGCAGATTGTATTGACTATTTAAAGGGGATAATGTCATGAGTCTGTTGGCCACAGGTTCAATATGCAACTAGCAAAAATCCTTTGCTATAAGGACATTACCTTAGGAGATACATGATGGGGTATGTTTAATGCCCGTCAAGTGGATTTCTCGAGGGAGGTCATAACATATATTGGAGCTCCATTACGACTTGGGATTACACTGAAACAGAGGTTTGAATGGTTTAGGGAACACATCAAGTCCAAGCTCAAAGCTTGGCATGGTTTATGCCTTCAATGGAATGCAAGAGCCTTGGTCATTAAGCATATTTTATCTATGATGATTACTTATGTAGCAACTATCTAGCATTTTTGTCGTAGTCATTGGCTTGAATTGGAGAGATGATTTCGTGCCTTTTGTGGGCAGCAGAAGGAGGGATAAGACGGATGCATTATATTCCATGGGATGTTCTCAAGCTTGAAAATGTAAAAGGCGGGTTGGGTATCCCTGATGCATTCTTAAAAAACATCTCCCTACCTTAGCAAATGGTTGCCTAAGCTCTTCAATGAAGGCTTGCCTTGGGCTGAGGTTGCCCAAGGGTTTCTTGAAAATGGTTCAAGCCCCAAAGTTGGGACTTAGAAAGCGTTTATCTTGGTATGATAGATTATTCTCAGACTTCCCAGTGGCGGTGAGAGGTTCAAACTTGATAGCTAGCTTAGTTAATGCTTGGAAGATTGTCATCAGTAAATGTTCCTAGAAAGGCTTGGGAGACTGAGGGGAGATGCAAGTTTGGGGGAGAGTACTTGGTGGGGTCAAGCCGTGAGGTGCAATGGTCAGTCTTTAGCCTGGCTAAATATCCCTTGTGCTCGAAGTATTTTCAAAAGGGCCTTAGAAACTCGCAGCAGATATGTGACCCTCACAAGGGATTTGGATGCCCATGGGAGATATAAGCTATCCATTCCTTCTTACTATGAGGGAGACCACCTTCCTACATAGTTTGTTGAATTTGTGCTCAGAGGTTTGGCCTTCTAATTGCATTCTGACATTGGGGAGAAGAGTGCTTCACTGGCACTTTGGTAAATCTCAGTTGAAGAAACTTTCTTCTAAAATCATACAAAGAGGGTTGACCGATGATCACCTGCTGGCAGTGGATCTGAATAAAAAGTGGGGATTACGTCGGTCTCATGGTTGGTGGATTAAGAGGCTTAGTGGGATTTGGAGGGGTTTTAGAGTTGGAAGATTTTCCTTGATCCTATGGAAAATAATGGATCAATGGCTCCCCATCATATCCAGCTTAGTGAAAAGATTTTAGGTCAATCATGCTTGTCCTCTAAGCGTGAATTCTCATGAATATATGCAGCATCTGATGTGGAGGTGCCCTGCTTCTAGAGGAGTGTGGTTTAAATTTGAGAAGGCTATATAGGAGTCGGGCTTGATGTCAAGGTTTCTAATTGGTTCCAATTGGAAGCTGATTCTGCTTGGAAATGCCTCGGGTTGCTCATCTAACTTTAAGGCATGCTGGCCATTTGATTTGAGGTGCACTTTTTGTATGGGTTTTTTTGGGACTAACCCCCCCTTTTTCTAATTATAAGACCTACGAGATAGGTACCTTCCCATTACAAGGCCTACACAATCGAGGATTGCAAGATCTTATACCAACAGGCCAAGAGAACCCAAGAAGAAGGGTGCTTCCAAGGATATGACAGCACAGCTAACTTTAAGGAAGTAAACCTGGTATCGGAAGGGGTGGACCCACAACCAGTATAAATAGTAGATGACCTCCTCTTCAATGAGGAGTGTGCTTTGATTGCCCTCCTTTGAGAGTACAAGGACTGCATGGCTTGGAAGTACATACATATGAAGAGTGTGCTCGTTGAGGTTGTGCATCACACGATACCCATGCTAGAGGATGGTAGGCTAGTGCAACAATGTCCCTATCCTATGAATCCCAAATATGCACTCATAGTGAGGGAGGAGATCCAAAACCTCATAGATGTGGGATTCATCTATAAGATAGAGTGTACGGACTAGGTGTCACCCATTGCGACAGTCCTGAAGAAGAATGGAAAGATTTGAGTATGTGTAGACTTGAAAAAGGTAAATGCTACTACAAGGCATGACCACTATCCATTTCCTTTCATGGAACATGTTCTAGAAAGAGTAGACAAAAAGGAAGCTTACAAATTCCTAGATGGATTCTTCAGATACAATCAAGTACCCATCACCCTGAAATATCAACATAAAACTTCCTTTGCAACCGATTGGGGTGTGTATGTGGCCAAAGTAATTAAATTTGGACTTACCAATGCGCCCACCACATTCCAATAGTTGATTGATCACTGTCATGAAGGAGTACCTAAGGAACTTCATAGAAGTCTTCTTGGATGATGTGCATGAACTTGACATGGGATGATCATCGAAGATACCTGAACTAGTCTTGGAGAGGTGTAGGTTGTACTGGATAACCTTGAATTATCTCAAATATCAATTCTGGGTCAAACATGGTGTGATTCTCGGTCACATAGTGTCCAAGAATGGCATCTCCACATATTACAACAAGATCAAACTCATTCTAGAGCTACCCCCCCCCATGAATGCGAAGGGAATGCATCAATTTACAGGCCATACGGGTTACTATCAAAGGTTCATCTTGTATTAGGCAGACATAGCCTGGCCATCGTGTACAAGCTGTTAGTAGTCTTTGAGTGGACCGAGGAATGCCAAAAATCCTTCGAAACCCTCAAGCTATCTCTGGCCACAACACCAGTATTGCGGGCCCCGCACTAGAATCTAATATTCCACTTCGACATAGATGCCTCAAACTTTGCCACCGAATGCATGTTAGCCCAATCAAGGGAGTACAACTTGGACTACTTGATGTACTTTGCCAGCCGTAGTTAAGAAGTTTAGGCATTACTTGTTAGCCAACAAGTTCATCTTTTTTGTTGATCATCAAGCATTACTATACTTGGTTAACAAGCCCTACATGATAGGACTCATCATAAGGTGGATGCTAATCCTTATTTGTGTAAAGGAAAGAGTCCTAGCCGACCACCTCTCAAGATTCCCAATGGGGAAGCTCCAATAGGAGTCAAGGATGACCTCTCAGATGCTCCCTATTCCTCATTGACATAATTTCGGAATGGGCAACCAAAATAGGCCAGTCCCTGGTAAACAGGTTGCCTCTGGACAAAACCCTCAAGAGGGAGAGAGCCCGCAATCTCATTAATCATCCATCACCATATCAGCTAATTTTAGGCCAACTCTACTGCATAGGCAAGGATGGCATCATGCGCAGGTGCGTATGCGAACATGAATATATCGACGTGCTTGAAGAAGCCCATTTCGGGATAGCAGGCGGTCACTTTGCCACTAATGTTACAACACGTAAAGTGCTACAGACACGCCTCTGGTGGCCAACTCTCTTTGAAGATGCAGTCAAGTTTATCAAGCGATGCAATCCCTGCCAAAGAGTGCAAATGCCACATAAAGCAGACATGATACCCCTAATGAGAATATTAACCGATCAACCCTTTGAGAAATGGGGCATATATTTTATTGGTCAGATAATCCCAACAACTAAAGGAACAGGGGCCAGATATGTTATCCTGGCCACAGATTATTTCACCAAATGGGTGGAGGGACAAGCTACAAGAAAAGTTGATGCGCAATCACAGCTAAGTTTTCATATGAACAAGTCATTACACAGTTTGGGTGTCCCTTGGAATCAGTCAGCAAGATCGAGGAACTCATTTCCTCAATGAAACCATAGCGATCCAGACTAGCGAATTCATGATCATACATAGGAAGTCGATGCCATACTATCCCAAGGTAAACATCCTAGCTGAGAGCTCGAACAAAACATGCTACAAGGTTATAACTTGCACAGTTGAAGCCAATCGTATGACTAGGAGCACAAGCTCATTGCAACATTGTGGGCCTACCGAGCATCTTACAAGGTGGAAACCAATTGTACCCCCTTCAACTTAGCCTTTGGGGTGGAGGTAGCTATGCCAATGAAGTATATAGTACCCAGCCTTTGCAACACGGTCAAGGAAAGGCTTATTGAAAATGCCTTGGCGGAGCGTTTAATTGATCTTGAATGACTATATGAAACGAGATTGCATTCGACCTATTGCCTTCAAGTGGAGAAGGCAAGGCCTAAAAAGTGGTTCAACCGTAACTTCAAGAACAAAGACGTTAAGGAGGGGGACCTAGCACTCCTCTATAGCGTCCGTAACACCAAAAGCAAACTGAAATATACAGGCATGGGTCCCTACCGCATAGTGGAGATTACTCTACAAGGTGCGTGCCGAATAGCTACCCTAGATGGAGTGGAGATAGACAGCTACCTTAACGGTAGCAAATTGAAAAGATACTATGGCCCCCTCCTCTACAAACCCTCCAAGACATATAGAGGGGAAAGGAGCTCAAGGTCAAGGTAGCCCAGATGAAATGCCAAGCCATCGAAGAAGCCAAGCCATGTAATGTCAAAATTAGACAATGAAAGCAAATGACCCTGTTTAAGGCAATAATAGTAGAACACCTTGGGCCGATCGAGGAACTGATAGTAGATCCAACTAGGTCGAGTGTCCAATTTTAGGGTCCAAGTACATGCATTAAGGCACTCGTGGATCTAGGAACAAGCCATAATTTCATCTCTACAAAGTATGGGAAATGCTATAGGTACCCCTAACCCTTACTGTTGCTTTAGTTCGGGCAATCAACGATCAACTCTTAAGTACATTGGGGTATGTAGACTTGAAACTAATTATTGTCACCCCCACCAAGAGGTAGAGATTCATTTTTATGTTCTCCCCATAGAGATACTCGATGAACAGATGATATTGGGAAGTACCTGGTGCTATGCCATGAACTACCAAATCAATTGGACAGCTAGAAACACAACTCTCACGTACGAGGGGAGAATTGCAGCAATTTCGCTATGTAAAGTTCATCCCACATCCCCCATAGTACAACTGCTAGCAAGAGGTAGGGAAATTGTAAACGAAGGTAGGTCCAAAGCTCCACGAGCCTCCAGTGCCCCTTGGTTGGATCCTCATAAGGAAATCCATATGAATGTGGCTCAAATTCCTAATCTCGATAATGGCAAACACTTGCCACAAACTGCTCTCCCACCCCTACTTTCCACACCCAAGGCCAAGCCCCCGACCTAGAAATTCTATGAACAACAAGTGCACAAAGCCATCCTTTGTGCACAACGCCACTTCAGAAGGGAACAGTAGTCCTAGAAGCTCAAAGCTGGGGAAGGGTCTCCAGCCCCTTCGTGTCCCGTGCCAACACGGGCAATCCCATCAAGGAGCAGAGCTTGACGTTGCCAATCACCACGCTAGTAAGGAAAAATTCCAACAGCCCTCAAACAAAAGTTTTACAAGCATTGGGTTGCGACAAGGCTCTTGGAAGCCCAGGGCTACTATCAAGGTGAGCAATACGTTTGGATCCCAAAGCTTCCAATGACACCAAATACACGACCTCGACTTGCTAGGATTCATAAGGTAGTAACACAAGAACCTGTGTCAACTTCTGATATAGTCCCACAAGAACCTACCCTCGAGCCTAGCACAATGAACAATTCTACGAGCCTAAGGAGTGTCATGATTCCACATATAATGCAACTCAATGAGAAAGCCACTAAGGTCCTTGAGGAAGCAACACAAGAACTAACCCCTAAAAGTGGGGTAGTTACACAACCACCTTCCTCCAAGCCCTTGCGTACACCATCAAAGGCCACCTTACTCAATGGAGCGCCTGTGATGTGTCTTCCACATCAAGGGTTGCGGTACCAGAAGAACCTATCCCTGCTTGGGTTACAACCACACAAGAACCTACATTCCCTATTCTGAGAGAGTTCCAACAAAGTGAATGCCGCAGTGCTAATGCACGCCTGACAACCAGGATGATGCATAAACCATCATCTCTTTCATGGAGTTTCTTCTATGCTTTGAGCCTTCATAGTTCTTATGCTCATCTAGTTGCACTAGGTTTAGCACGATCCTACATTCTTTGACACAATAGGCCTCCCAAGCACAACCAACAGCGGCTGCAACCACCCCCCCAAATCATCCAGGAAACGTATGCCAGCTTCAACACAGGGGGAGTAAAAGGTCATGAGGTCCATGACACACTCACCACTTGGAGAAACATGGCTCTAACAACTCAAAGGCTGTGCAATCCACTCAAGGTTTGTGTACAATAGGAATGATTACACCCTCCACTACCACAAAGCGACTGCATACCAAGCTCTTAAGGAGCCCAAAGTACAAGCATCCCTAGCAATGATAGGCCTCAAGCCCATTGCGGACCATTTGCCATGTCACCTCGACATGAAGTTGCTTGGGAAATTCATCAAGGCCTACAACTCAAATTCCAACATCGAAATTCTACGTGACGTAACAGGCACCCCCCACTTCTACCACCTCAATAAGGATGGGGTGCACTCTGCCTTCGGCCTCCCCATCATTGCCGACAATTACTCCCATAAGAAATATCTGCATGAGGCCCTCAGCAAGATCTAGAAATATGACAAGAAGAAGAGCAAGGTCCGTATTCACTTCTCTGAAATAAAGAAAGCTCGAGATGGAAAAATTGGCAAGAGTGCTCCAGCGGTTGACCCAAGTCAAACACACAAACCGCCATCAGTCGATCGTGCCCAACATCCTCATAAGGCTGGCAGAGCCACAAGTCACCAACTGGGCAGATTTCTTCTGCATGCAAATGAGGGAAGACCTCAAGACACATGGTGATGTCCTAGGCAATTCGATGATGTACATGCCCGTGTTGTACCACATGTTGAGGCAACAACTACCTATGGGATATGGGTTGGCTGATAAGCTAGACATAGGACCTATCCCAATAGATGAAGAGGCAATGGTAGCCAACCCCAAATGACTAAGAAGCGATCCAAGCCCCACCCCCTCCAGCCATCCCGCTCAACAACCACTTGACAGTCAATTGAGAGAACAATACGAAGATCGTCAAGTGTAGAATTCTTGAGGAGACGACGATGCCTTGAGGCCTCCACCTGACACTCTAAAAGCAAGGTCACCATCTTAGACCCCATTGATGTGGAGGAGTTTCAATGGGACAACATTATACATATTGCTCTCCACCCTACGTCGACAAACATTCCTCCCACCCCCTCTATCCCCCAGACTACAACCCCTAACCCCATGCAACCCCAAGAACCCGCGTCATTCATCACAAGCTCTACCTCTTCTCCTTGGTTCGGTCTCACAAAATCCCTACAATTTTGTAGCACACTGCAGTAGTAGCAAACACTTGGAGGCTACACTACCATGTTGGCCCAATAGCTCTCACAGGTGGACCACATGTAGCTCCAACTATTGGAAGTAGTGGCCCAGCTCCCCACGCCCCACGCACCGTCCCCCAAACCCTTCAAATGTACTTTGATGCACTCCACACATGAGACCTCATTTTACACATAGATCTCACTGCCCCTCTCCTGCCTAACACACTCTAGACCATCCTCCATCGTTGCAATCCCGAGCATTGTTGCTCCCTCCTCGCCATGTCTTGTTTCTCCCTCAACCTTCACTCGGCTAGTCTATCCCTCCTCCTTCCCTCCAATCTTTAAACCCTAGCTGCCCACCCCATCCTCCTCAACTTCGATGCATGGTGTCGAGTAATCACTAAGTCCACCAATTATCCACAGGATGATGTGATGTAACTAGCCAAGTCCGACAAACTTAGCCTATGTGTCTATACTCTTGACAACCTCCAAGCTGACATCAACTGGATGCAAACCTATGGCTGGGCTTCCATAGTCCAAATGCAAGGACACCTAGTTGCATATCACTCCACAACCTACCATCTCCCCTTGGCATCATCATTTTGTAAAAGTCGGGTGCTACAAGCTCTTCAGGACTCACTCGAGTCCTTGGTCAACAATTTTGACACAATTCATGTAGCATACCCTAAAGATGTTACTGAGGAGGAAGGGTAGGAAGCAATCACTATCTTTAACTCTACTGCCCCCCACAAAATTCTACAAAAACACCCTATAGATCGTGCCCAACACCCCCAATAGCCTGCCAACCTCGTCTCACCTCCCCTTCCTCACACAACCTCCCCAAGTACTCCTCTAATGCCTCCATCACTAGCAACACACAACATGGGACCTCCGAGTTCATCTTCTCCAACGCTCCTGTCAACCTTCCCGATGAGGCTCTCAATACATTACTAAAGCTAGCACATTTTGTACATACGCCCATCGACCCTTCACCTACCAGGAATGTAGAGGAGGAGCCTATGCCAAATATCAACAATGAGATCCCTCCAGCACCCCCCTCCTCCTCGCCCAAAGATATCCAATGGTGGCCCGACCTATAATCCTTCTAGGACTTGCCCAGCAATTCTCTAATGCATCACTAGACGGCCCAGCTTGAAGGATTTCATGTTTGTCTCTACAAAATAATGGAAGTTCACCCCCTCACTTAGTTTATTACCTAGTCTTTCAATGACTAGAGGCAAAACCCATGTGAAGCACACACGTGGTGATTACCACTTAGCCCTAGATGCGCCCATTCCCCTCACCCATGCGGACACCAGCCTTCAACCCCATTGGCACAACCCCTTTTTGAAAAAGGAGCAATTTTGGTGCTACCTTCATAGCACACACCTAGACCATCCCTCTACATGTACCCATGTAAAGGCGATGGACCTGGGCTCACTTCTGAGAGCTCCAAAAAAAGTATCCTAATGTTATCTACAACTTTTTGAAATACAACTTCCCCAAGGAAATGACTCAAGAGGGATTTTGCTTTTGCCTCGAGTCATTCAACGATACCTACAAATCCTGCGGTGGTTGCAGCAATACACTTCAACTGCCTCATCCTTTTGCTGCTCTGGGATCTCCCCACCCACAATTGGCCCATTGACGATGACAGACTACATAATCTCAACAACCAAATTGTCTTCAACCTCGACACTGGTCCCTCCCAATTCCAAGACTTATGCCTCTACCTTCGGGTCTACAACCTCCATGGCCATCACATTCAGACATTCCACGACATGCATGCCACCCACTTTTGAAACTTTTGCACTTATTTCACGTGGATCACCCCCCGACAATTGGTCTTCTATGAAATCCTCTAGATGATCCTCTCCACTCACCTACTCCAGTGTGGCTGATCCGATGGCGGCTCAGCACAACAGGAAGAGGGGCATGTTAACAGCCACAACATGGAGCATGATGACGGATCTGGCCTTATGGGTTTTGAGCCACAAATGGCTCAACATCAATCTAGTCCTATGGGTTTTGAGCAGCAAATGGCTTAGCATCAATCTAGTCCTGTGGGTTTTGAGCCTCAAATGGCTTAGGATAGAGGTAGTCATCGGGATCATCCAAATTGGCAAGGATAACACAAGAGCCATTTGGATCCCATATATGGATAACACAAGAGCCATTTGAAGACAAAGAGGAGGTTGAGAGAATCAGCATATGCCTTGGTGCCATATGGGCCCAAGTGGCTGTAACAAAAAAGAGATGAGAGAGAGTGGTATAAGGAAAAGGGTTGGCCCTCCCTTCAAAAGGTGACTTGTATAAAAGGCCAAATGGTTGACTTTGGTCTTCATTGTTGTATGCACAAGTTTGGAATACAAGCTCCCTCTTCTTTTCCAAAAGTGTCTTTGGATGTTCTCTTGTTTCCCTTGTAGTGCCTTTGCGTTCGCCACTCCCTCCCCCTTCATTCTCCCCCTCTCTTCTCACTCTCCCTCTATTCTCCCATCTCCCCTTCTCCCTCTACTCCCATCTCCCCTTTCCATCTTTCTCTTGTGGAAACACATTGCAATAATCCGTGAGCCTCTTGAGTGACACTTTCGGATGGCTCGTGCTTTGCATTGCTCTCACAAGGAGTAGCTTGGAGTGGAGGCTCCATCGGCATTCCTTCAAGATCCCCACGACACTTGAGTCATCATTGAGACTACACAATAACTCATGATCACATGATTTCAAAGGCCAACTCAAGTTCAATATCAAAGTTCCCAATCATGACAAAAACTCATGATGACATCATTTCAAAGGACAAGTCAAGCACCAATTTCAAGCACCTAATGGAGTAGAAATCAACATATCTTATTCAACATTGACCCAAATTGGATGTAGTCTTCACCATTAGGTTTAGCTATTGAAGACAACTATTGCTCTTATATCTTTGAAGATTTTGTGCAAGTTTGGCTATGCATTACTTAAAGGGAAACAATCCATTAACACATTGGTAGCATTGAACAAGGACAACATAATCAATTGGAGAACTTCAACATCAAGGAAATTCAAGATAGTGGAACCTTTACAACAAGTAAAATAAGCTTATTTTAGGTTTAACTCAATGAGTTTTGTGGAAAAGGACATTAGTTTCAACAAGTTATGTTGTTCAATTTACCATTCCATCAACATAGAAAGCATTTTGGAAATCAAGTGAAAAGTCAAATTCAGGCAAGTCATATTTTCTATTAGTGGCATATTCAACAAGTGGAATGTCCACATCAACCTTTACTTGCAACATACTCAATTGTGCAAGTCAAGAGAAGCATTGTTCATCTTAGCAAACAATATTCTAAAACAACAAAGATCTTCGTATCAAGCATTTTTATCAATCAACTTCTCAACAACATTTTGATATCACTCAAGTGACTTCATAATAATCAAATTTCGAAAGAGCTAGTGAAGAACACTTGTTCTTTGATGGGCACATGAGTTTTTACAATCTCTAAGGATTTCAATAAGCTTTGCATTAACCTTCCCAATTCAAGAAAAAAAGAAAGAAATAAAGTTTATTAAAGTCTATTTGCTCCTTGGAGGGGAAACTCATTGGAGCAGTGTGGCCCTTGACACACATGGCATTGGGCTTCACTCTTTCTTCTCAGAACAGTCCAATAAGCTTTAAGAATAAGAGAAACAAAAACACTCCACAATGATGCAAGACAACTTTTCCTTTCTTAGCATCAATGTGCGGGGCTTATCATCATCCTTAAAAGGTGGTTATAAACAACATGCCTAAGACCTAACTTTTTAGCACTTCAAGAGGTCAAAGTTTCTGGGGATAAGCTACGGTGGCAGCTCAACCAAATTGACAACAAGAGGCGGTGGTTTTGCACCACTCACAAAGAAGGAAGAGGTGGAGCTGTCTTAGGTGTAGCTGGCCACCTTGTCGAGTCAGTCACGCGCCCTTTACCTCTTTTTGGGGCTGTCGAGATTGAAGTTGACTTTTCCCACCCTCAACTTCGGTGCTAGATTCTCTCCATTTACGCCCCTAATGCCACGAGAGATTGACCTCCCCTATGGGAGGGGAAGATACTGCAAAATAATGCTATCCTTCTAGGGGACTTCAATATGGTAGAATCCCATAGGGATAGATGGAACGGCTTAGGTAACACTCTAAGAGGTAGGGAGCTTTCTTCCTGGATGCCCTCAAAGATTTTGTAGTGCTCATTGTTGACATCTCTGAAGACACCTCTTTCACATGGACCAACAATCAGTCGGGTTCTCTCCACAAGAAAGCAAGGATAAATAGGATGTACTACTCAAGAGACATCATTGACGCAGCCTTGTGTACCAAGAGCTTAGCTCTTGCTTCTCTCCCCTTTTCAGACCACAAACCAATCCTAATCACTCTAGACAAAAGTCAGGGAAAGAGAAGTAAATCTTGGTTCAAAGCAAACCCCTTCTTCTTACGTCTTCCCTATGTCCAACAAAAGGTAGTTAGAATCTAGGAAAAAGCTTTCGATGGCACAGCTACTATAACTGAAAAATGGGTTAGGGCCACAGAAAGAACAGGTACTTTCCTCAACGCTATCAAGAAGCGAGAGAATATCACTAGAGCCACCAGATGAGCAAAAATTGAAGACCAAATCAAGATTCTGGAGGAGGACACCACAACCTAGGGACAGGAAAGATTTAAAGCTTTCAGAGATGGCGGAGCCAGGGTAGAAGCAAGCATTGAGGCAGCGCAATCCAAAGTGTTCACAAGAGAATGGTGGGCAGGGAGAGGTGACAGGCCAAATGACGACATGTTTAGAAGCCTTAGGGAAAAACAGGCTCAAGAATCGATAGATACACTGGTACACAAAGGATGACTATAATCCAGGATCTGAAAGAGATAGGTCAGATTGTGGCGCAGCACTTCTAGAGGATTCTTAGGGAACCCAAAACTTCCACGGATAAAGAAAAAATGTCGACTGGCTAGAAAGAGTACTATCCAAAGGTTTGATTCCATCTTTCTAGACAAGGAACTTTCTATAGAAGAATTAAAAGGTGCAGTTATTGCCATGGCAAGGGGAAAAACTCCAAGTGAAGATGGACTTCCAATAGAATTTTACCAAGAATTCTGGGACATAGTGGGCCCGCACCCCCTACTCCTCTAGCAAGAATCCAAGTCAAAAGGTTTCCTCGACTCACGGATAAACACAGGGATGATTAAACTAATACCCAAAGGGGGACCCAAAGAAACACTCAAGAATTGGAGACCTCTTACCATGCTTAATACTAGTTACAAAATTTTCGCTAAAGCTTTAGCCATCAGACTCAAATTCAAAATGAAAGATTGGATAAGGGAAGAACAAAAAGGCTTCATCCAAGGTAAGCACATCCTGGAGGCCATCTTAACTCTTTGGTAAGGTCTGGAGCACGCGGAGGAGGCAAACTAGGATATCTATTTTCTTAAAATGGACTTTGATAAAGCTTACGACAGAATGGAGTGAAGATTTGTTATGTCCTCCCTCCAAGACATGGGGGAAGGTCTTGGGTTTATTTTGGTTGTTGACACTCTACTGATCCAAGCCAAGGAGGAAGTTAACGGAGCTATCTCCTCCTCTTTTACGCTTAAAAGATCTATTAGACAGGGCTGCCCCTTAGCGCCTCTCCTCTTCGCCATTGCCGCAGATGCTCTTGGCTGGCTCATCAAGGAGGAAGAAGACAATGGAAACATTAGAGGTATCCGGGTGGGAAATGGAGTACAAATAGTCTGCCAGCAATTCGCAGACGACATGAATCTCACACCGAGCAACAATGCCAGATAAGTGGAGAGCGTCCTTAGATGCTTGGACACTTGCACAGTGTCGGGTCTAAGATTAATCATGAGAAAACAAGTCTTTGGAACTAGGGCGGCTCCGCCCCAAATTCTCATAGATAAGAGATGCAAGATCCCAAAGGAGGGTGAGACCTTTCATTGCCTCGGGATCCCAATGGGTTTCATATGTACAAACAAAGACAGATGGGACTAGGTAATTGACAAGATCAGGAGTAAAATTAGTAGGTGGCAAGGGCTACAACCTTCACTGGCTAGGAGAAAATTTGTGTTGAATCACTACATCTACCCATTCATTCTGCATTTTATAGCTTGCTGGTTCCCTACAAAAAAACAGTTTGACCAACTTAACAGATTGTTTTGAGCCTTTTTATGGGGGGGGCTCCTTAGAGCTCAAGAGAAGCGCCAAGGTTAGATGGAAATTCTGTACTCTACCGAAAGCGGAAGGGGGTCTAGGAGTGGTTGATGTCAAAAAGTCATCGGCAAGATTCATGGCTCAATGGATCCTAAAGCCTACCAAAACCCAGATTCAGTGTGGGCTTCTCTGATTTTGAAGAATGTGAGGAAAGTCAAACCTAATTGATGTAGGCACTAGAAAGAGATTCCTTTAGGATCCCTCCTTCTCAGGCAAGAAAGATGCATCACGAAAGGTTCAGAGCTTTGGAAAGGGATGTGGAGGGCCTGGAAAAGAATGTGACCTTTCTTGAAATGGAAGGGATTTACATGGAAAACAAGCACCTTCTGCAGCCAAGATTCAATTTGGTTCTCGATCTTGTTTAGCGCCCATCCACTATGAGATGACCAACTAAAGCAGCTCTTAGACTAAGGAAGAGAGGGATCAATGTCTAAGGAGATTTGTGGGACCGTGCTCAAGGTAAATGGCACAACGATTATTTCCTATTAGAATCACATAGATTAAACAGATTTGACCTCCCCCTGATAAAGGAACGGCAGGCTCTGTGGGCCAGAGAAAACCTCCTCTAGCTAGGTGGTCATCTACCTCCTGTGACGAGAGAATTCAAATGGGCAGGCCAACGAAATCTTTCTCTGGTTCCTATCGTCAATGATGGCCAGGAGGAGTTGATAAGCAGACTAAAAAAAACGTGGTATCGAAGAGACGACAATAACATTTGGTCGCACAGATTCTCTAAAGTCTGGGATCGAGAGATCTCTGAAAAGCAATTGCGCCTTCTCTGGCTCATCCTACACCGAGGTATTTGGACTGCAGTTCGAGCCCAAAAGATCGGTCACGGGAATAATTGGTGTAGAAGATGCAATAGAGCGAAAGAGGATATCCCACACTTGTTCCTCAATGCGCTCTCCAATTCCTAACCAGGGTGGAGATAACAGATCACCCCAGCAACATTACTCCGAAGCTATTGGCCCACTTGCATTAACCCCAGTCCATCAACTGAGCAATCTTCTTCACAAAGGCGATCAAAAACTTCTGCACACACCATGACTTCAAAATTGGCAATCCAATGATCCTCATGCTGATCATATCACATGAGGGGGGATAGGGACTTCCCTTGCGGAGCTTTGGGATTAGCTGCTAAGGAATTCATCCCAGGGGCCCTTGACAGTCCCGTAGCAAGACATGGCATGGGTCGCATGCCAACGAAGTGCAGTAAAGAAAAGGCCATAAGGGAAGATGATGCTACGAAAGCTAGGGCAGCCGAGGAGGCTCAAGAAGAGAAGGTCTACTGGGACCATATTAAATAGCATAAGAAGGAAAATTACAAAAATGAGGCTGCAAAACTACACGCAACACAAGCAGAGCAACAGAAGAATAGGAAAAAGAAAGGCAAGGCAATAGAAAATTTCGACGAGAGTGGGTTGCATGATGAGCAGAAAAATGTGTTAGAGCATTCATGAGGCCTACCAACAAGCACGGATGGACCAACAATGAATCTCAACACTCATGAGATCGCTTTGGAACATCTTGCAAAATAGCAGCCCCCTCAACTGCACCCCTCTGGTCCATCAACGGCCCAGCGCTCAACTCAATCTATCCCCTCCTATGGGATAAACTGGATCAAAGCACCTGCATCCTATTTCTCGGTCTCCTACTTCAACAAAGAAACTTATATGGAAATGAGGGGCCAAGATCTTATCAGGCGGATTGAATTGAAGAATGGTTCATGATTTTCATCATCCAGTACCAACAAATGGTGCTCAACATCTTCCAACAGCGCCATGAAGCACAAGCTACCCACGGCTGCCCAACTCATCATGGCCAATTTCCATGGTACAACAATTAACCAATGAAGGATGTAGTTTGGTTGCAGCACAAGCAACCAAAGAGGCCAGCGTACAGGCAACAAAGAAATACAAAGCAATACAAAGCGTAGGTGGAGGATATGCAGGCCCGCCTTAAGCAAATCGAGGACCAACTGGATGAGGAGCGGAGTCGTAATGAAGAACTGCCCCAGTGGTACCTCACGACCTAGGATAATTATTTGAAGCTCGAGAAAGAATTTGAAGACTACTATGTGGTAGCAGAGACACAAGTAGCATCCCGCAGCATTCAGACCTCCGCCTTGCACGATACTCTTGGAATGGAGAGAGACACAACTTGCAACTACAACAACAAGTAGCTTTCTTGAAATAAGGGATGCGAGATTGGAATACTCTTCCCTAATTAGGCAGCAAGCAGAGGAATTTGTGTAGCTCACTAGAACATCCTGTTATCTCGCCGAAAAGACCTTCACACACTTCTACACCACACTCACCACACAATCCACTCCCCATAACTTTGATCTCACCCCACCACTCCCTCCTAATGCACTCCAAGCCCTTATCCACCGTCTCAATATCTTTTGCCAGCCCATTTTAGCCATGCCCTTTTTTAGAGACCAAGAGTTGGCCTTAGAACAAACCACCAATATTCTCCAACTTAACGTACACCCCATTGTTGCAAATTTTAAGCTGGTGTAGGGTACTCCAAGAGTCCTCTCTTATTCCCGAGGTTGAGTACATTTTGCAACTATCTAAGCCTAATAACTTGGCTACCTATTCTTTTTTCAAAACAGTCAATGAAATCCAACTTAAGGTTGCCACTTGGAAATATCTTACAGAGTGGATCCATGCCCAAAAACGTAAACTCGAACTTGGCACATGCATGGATGTTGACTAGAGCCCAATTTCTCATTTCCTTTGTCTGGGCACAATCACTTGCCCAAACGATGGGCACCAAGCAACAAGCAGCCTTTTGCCCACTCAACAAAATCTTGAAGCTCATTTCGGTGGGGGCATGGCGATCACAAAGTGTGTAAAGCAAATATGACATGGCGCCCAGAGTCCACAATTGTTGCCAGACAATGAGCATGTAAACATCTTCCCAAAATTTTGAGCATGGCCCAAGATTTTGAAGGCCTGGAATCTTTTTGTGTGTGGCTTTCTTAGATTTGTTAGCGCATCTCCCTCACTAGCGGAAGATTGAGCCAGAATAACTTCTTTTCCCAATGTCGGCTTGGAATTGGAATGCGTGTTGCCACATGTCGAGGCGCCATTTAGCTTGTAATTCTCCCAACTTGCTAAGCTTGGGTGGGCAAGACGGCCCTCTTCTCGGCCCCTCACGCCCAAGTGCTTGGGTGGGGCTTTCTTCTCACCCAAAATGAAATGTGGATGCAAAGATGTGGGGCTTGAACCCATGGCGTGACACCACGCACTCGAAACCTTTACTTGTTGGTTGGTTCATATCTAATAGCACCCACTAATAGCCAAATTAGGCTGGGTTCACACTGCTCGCCCACCAACCTCCAAAAGGTGGTGTGGAGAGCTATTCCCCAATAGGAGGGATGGGCACAAAAAAAGATTTGTGTCCAGTGCGTGAAGGCCGCCACTCAATCCAATTGCTAACATGATTGGCCCTCCATCTCTTCGAATTGCTACACCAATCACGGGGCGGTGACATAAATTCATGAACTGCCGTGAGCGACCGCACCCGACGGCCCACTTCCAACTTGTGGTGTGCCACCATTACCGTTCTGAACCGTGGGTGTGCGCGAGATGTGTAACCGGCCTCATTGGTGATTGCCCTAGTGGCTCTTCTAGTGAGAAAGGAATGGAGAATGGGGGGGTTTTACTTAATATCTGGCTTGGCTATGGCTATGGCTATGGCGATGAGGAGCTTGAGTTGGCTATGGCGATGAGGAGCTTGAGTTGGCTATGGCGATCGCTTCGTGAGCTGAAATGGATAGATAAGGAGTTGGAGTTGGCCATGGCTTCGTGAGCTGCAAGATGGACGAGGAGCTTGAGTTTGGCTATGGCTATGGCGATGGCGATGGTCTTGTGTGCTGACGAAGAAGGAGGTGCTTGAACGAGGAAGAGCTCGCGTTGGCTATGGCGATGGCGATGGCGATGGCGATGGCCTCCTGAGCCGACGAACAAGGAGCTTCTTGAAGGAGGAGGAGATTGAGGTTGGCGTTGGCTATGGCTATGGCGATGGCGATTTCCTGAGGTGACGACGAAGAGGTGCTTGAAGGAGGAGGAGCTCGAGATTGGCCATGGCGATGAGGCTATGGCGAATGGCTCCCTGAGCTGAGGAAGAAGAAGAAGAAGAAGAAGCAGCAGCAGCAGCAGCAACAGGATCTTGAGAGTTTGGCTATGGCGATCGCTTCCCTCTCCCTCTCCTTCCCTGGTCCTTCCTCCATCCCTCCCAGCCTCCCTCTCCCCCTCCGCCTCCCTCCCTCCCTCTCCTTCTCTCGCTTCCTTCTCCTTCCTCCCCCCCGCCTCCCCCCCCCCTTCTCCCCTTTCGTCGCTCTCTCGCAGCCCCTGCTTCTCCCCCTCGCTTTCTCTCACGACCATTCCGATGCTTTCCTCGACGATGACCCCAACATCGTGCTGGAGAGCTCAGACAGAAGCGGTGGCTCCCAGACTCCCCCTGCCGCAGGCAGAAGGCCATCTCAGAAGACGGTCAAGTTTGAATATGAACGGTTGAAGGATATGTTTGCAATGGGGGATCCCGAACGAGACGAGACTGTGCCGGGCACCCGTGTCATGGATGCGACGAGGAGCAGGACAGCCTTGTTGTCTGAGGGGCAGGCCTCTCGTCTCCAGAACAAGTTCTCCGTCTTTGAGCGAGTAACACATCCAAAAGTCGCTAGACTCTCTCCCAAAGATGACATTCCATCTTCTCTCGAGGCCTCCTCTGCGGAATCAGCTGCTTACCGTCGCAATTACCCGAAATCAAACAAAAAACCTTCGCATAACGGGAAAGCAATGCTAAGCGCAATGAGTTCCGGGGAGTATCCTCGGAACGCAGAGCAAGGAGACACTCGCAGTGGCCCCGACTTCAGCTCGAAGCTACAAGCCATTTTGAACGATTTCAAGACAAGAGGACGTCCCACGGTCGCTGCACGCAGTAACACATCCACGGTCCCTGAACGCAGTAAGACATCTAAGAGCTGGGGAGGTCAAATTGGGAAGGATTTAAGGACCGAGCGTAGCAGCTGGGGAGGTCAAATTGGGAAGGATTCAAGAACCGAAGGTGTGCAAGCACGTCCCACGGATCCTTGGAAGCGGCCAAGGAACAATACGCAAGCCTCAGAAGAGACAGATTTGAGCGTTAACAAATACTCTAGCTCAGTGTCTGATGAGGATGAAAAAGAGAATAACGAAACTTCAGGACGATCGGACGACGAAGCAGGAACGTCCTCTGCAACTGATTCTTTCAATCTGTTTGTGAAGCCTCCTCCTATACCTACGGAGACTGGTCGCAGAGTGCATTTAAATCCAAAGTCCCGAATTCCATTTGATAAGCGTCAGAATGCCAATGTTCCCCCTCAGCGACTGTCTAGGTCTATTGGTTCTCGGTCCAGCCCCTCCCGACCATCTATTCCAGCCAAGTTCTCTAAGTATACAAGAACAACCGAATCACAAGGGGAAGGCAGGCCTATCTCGAGAAAGGATCAGTCAGAATCATTGTTCAATTGGAACGAAGATGATGGCGAACGACAGAGCAGTGATGCTGCCCATACTGCCACTCTTTCTTCCAAGTCGACTTCGTTTCATCAAACATCATCAGAATCTTTGGAGAGTTTCAGCTTTGATGATTTTACTGACTCAGATACTGAAAGTGATATAGAACAAGACTCGTCTATATCTACTGCCCCCTCGGGACAACATTCTGCTTCCTCTACACCAAAGCAGAAATCTCATGATGAGGAAGCCAGTGGTTTAGTCATGTCTTCTGCTGCCACCAAGCAAAGAGACAGGTCCTCTTTGCCAGCATCACGCCTGAAGTTTAGCCATAGCTCTTCTAAAATGCCCGACTCTGTTGGGGAGAGAGGTGATTTGCACAATTCTTCGGACTCTTCTGGTGTTGCAGAGTCTCAAGACCGCGGGGAGATTCAGCCTTTATGGAAGCATCCTCTTTCAGATCTGCCATTTGAAGTTCAGTACAGTTACTCTGAGACCCCAAAAGTGCCAATTGTACGCTATCGGGAGCCCCCACATTCTCCATTTGGGCCTTCAACTATGGGGAGACCATGGACAGGTCGGGCACCACTAAAGCCAAGCAAGAAAAAATTGCCAGAGTTTGATTCTTTCAATCCTCCACCAAAAGGGAAAAAAGGAATCAAGTTTGTCCAAGATCCTGGCCCTTATCCTGAAGGTCAAGGTCCGAAACCAGCAAAGACGAGAGAGGAGATTTTGGGAGAGCCTCTAGCCAGACGGGAAATTGTGGAGCTCGTGGAAAAATGCAAGAAAGAAAAACGCCAACTAAATCTCGGTATGATTTTGGCCATGTCATCATTGTATTTGCTCTAACTGCAGGCTTTTCCATTTTTTCAAATGAAATGAAGCTTTAGCTTAAGCTCTGATTATTTCTTGTGTGAATTCATGCCTGCGTCTGTTCTATATGGGGGCGCTCTTGGGTTAACTGTCTCCCGGGATCCCTTTTTGGTGAACTTGATGTGTCCAAACTCTTCATATCTCTTGTCCTCCGAAAATTTCCATTAGATTTCCCTCCCATGGTTGTATTTATTGAGTAGGTTCCCGTAAGAGCTGGCATTTACTGTCTAGAATTGGATGAAAACTGCATTGACATTAAAAGATACCAGTAAAAGCGCTTAAGGGGCAATGCCTAGCATTGGGACTCTGTGACCAAGCAGGCTCAGCTTGTCTTCTTCCATGACATTAAATGTATTTCGAGTGCACCCAGATATCTGCAATGTGGGGGTGCTTTGAATACTGGGCGCCATCCACATTTTCCTATTTGGGGGATAACTTGTGATAGTGGTGCTAGAAAAACTCCAGCTGGTATTCAAAGAACATGCGTACCAGCAGCCTGGTCATACTCTGAATCTGGTCGGGCAAGGGAAGATAATAGAGCATGCCCCCTATTGTGAGCCCTGATTTTAGGGACATTGGGCGTTTCAGTGCCACAGAATGGGTGGGCCACTTGTAGGCCCACCTAGGTCCTAGAGTGCCATATAATGGGCCAGTTTCAGAGCATTTTGGCCCAATCAAGAGCCACTAAAGAGACAACAAAATATAAGGTAAGAGTCAGCATCAACTTTGAACGAGTCCATGCCAACCCAACGATTCAATCATCGACCTTGGCTGATTGACCGACTCAGCTAGGGGGATTAAGCAACTTCATGGAAGTCAACGATGGGCCTATAAAAGCACACTCCTTCCACCAGTTTGAAGGATCGAGCAACCAGCTGCTTATCTTCCCAGGAGCAGCTAACAAGCATCAATGGCAGTTGGAGAGTTCTTGATGTGTCGCAATGGGGAACATAGCTCCAAGGCAAACCATAGGTAGACTAAACAACTGTCACATGCACAGTGCTAGGCACATGTGGCAGTGACAACTGGCTGCACAGTCACCATCTCGCAGCATCCCAACGTGGCATATTTGCAGGGTTTTGGGGCATTCTAGGAGCCCATTGATGGGCCCACCGGGTCACCCAAGGTCAGTCATCAGGGCTGACCAAGTCACGTCAACTGACCCGACCAAACAGGTCAGTTAAAACCGCCTGCTAAGTCGGCCTGTTATCCAGCCCTATATAAGGGGCTATTTGCCCCTCCAGCCAGTTTCAGCCTTTGTGCAGAACTCAGCCTGCCCCCAAGTGCGCCGTACAGCAAGCTACCAATGTGAGCCCATCGTCTGCTCTAGGTGCTTTGCCTCCTTCACAGGAGCAAATTCAGTGGGATGGTCGTGATGCCAAAGCACATGCCTTGATTGCTCTTTCAGTGAAACAAGTTATTATCCCTCATATTCGGTCTTGCAAGACAGCTAAGCAAGCATGGGATCAGCTTGCATCTTTGTATCAGGTGCGGAATGAGGCGAGGGTTGCCTATCTCCGTAGGCAATTGAAAGATTTAAAGCTTGATGAGGGTGGTAACATGGCTGCCTATCTCACTACTGTGAAGGATTTGAAAGAGCAGTTGGCCAACATTGATGAGATTATGCCTGATTCTCAGCTGGTTTCTGATACCCTTGATGGGTTGCTTGACTCATATCAAGGCTTTGCTACTACATTGAGGTTGGTTGCAGGGGGTGATGCTAATCATTTCTCATTTGACCAGCTTGTTGCTTAGTCCTGTGAATCGCAATGCTACTATGGCTAATGATCAAGCATTTGCTGTCCATCATAAACACAAAGACACAAAGGTAAAGGCAAGGTCTCAGCTGGAAAGCCCTCTCATTCCCATGCTGATCATTCACATGGTGCCTCTTCTTCAGGGGATAACAAAAAGATGTAACTATTGCAGGAAACCTGGGCATGATATTTCTGAATGCAGGAAGCACATAGCATCTGAAAAGAAAAAGAAAGAGTTTGGTCTTGCAGTATCTGGTTCTTCTAGTGCAGAAGATCGACATGAGTCTGCTAATTTTGCACAGGACCACCATTGGGCTTTCTTGGTTACATGTCAGTATAATCCTAATGTTCATGATGCTTGTATGGCAGTTTCAGATGTTCGTGATGCCTGGTTCTTTGATAGTGGTGCTAGCAAGCACATCACTTCCTGCAGGAAGTTATTCAGCTCATTGGAGCTTACATCTAAGGGGGACAGTGTCACATGTGCCAATAATGCATCATATACTGTGTAAGGTATTGGGCAAGTTGCTCTTACTTCTGTCTCTAGTGGTATTGTCACTCTAGAGCATGTGCTTTGTGTTCCAGGCATTCGTAAGAACCTCGTTTCTATTTCAGCCATTGCTACATGTGGCTTTCAGGTTTTTTTTGATGGTGTGAGGTGTGCAGCGTATGATGTTACACATACCTCTACCCTGGTTTTGACTGGCACATTGTCTAGCGGTCTTTACAGACTTGATGCTTATGACAGATGTTCAGATGATGATGCTGCACTTGCCGATGCACATGCCTTTGCTATTGATTCTACCATGGCAGATACTCATGTGTGGCATGAGAGGTTTGGACACCTCAATTTTGAAGCTCTGGTGAAGTTATATAAGGAAGATATGATTTGCCTTATGGCAAGAATGCCATTGGAACTAAGTGGGTTTACAAGATCAAACAGAAAGTTGATGGTTTAGTGGACCGTTACAAAGTCCGTCTTGTTGCTAAGGGCTATGCTCAGCAGCATGGCATTGACTTTGAGGAGACTTTTGCTCCCACTTCCAGGATCACTACCATTCGCATTGTTATTGCGACTTTCATTGGCAGATACATTAGCTTGATATTAAGAAAGCTTTCCTTCATGGGCATTTGCCGGAAGAGCTCTATGTTTCCCAACCTCTTGGCTTTGAGGTTGACGGTTCAGAAAGCAAGGTATGCCGCTTGAAAAAGGCCCTCTATGGATTGGAGCAGGCACCTCGGGCTTGGTATTCGAAAATTCATTCTCATTTGTTGACACTTGGCTTTCAGAACAGACCTACAGAGGCTACTCTTTACATCCGCAAGCGTGGGACAAATTTGCTGATTTTAGTCCTTTACGTGTATGACATGCTTGTAACTGGGACACATGCTCAGCAAATTGCAGATTTTAAAGTTGATTTGCAGCAGACATTTGCTATGTCTGATCTTAGTCTTTTGTACTACTATCTGGGCATTCAATTTGCTAGCAGTGAGGGGGGCATGTTAATGTCACAATCCAAGTACATTGGACAGCTTTTGCAGCGTTTTCAGTTTGAGGATTGCAAGCTAGTATCCACACCATTAGAGATTGGTTTTCACTTCTCTTCCAAGGATGGCAGCGGTACATGTGATGTCACTCTTTATCAGCAGGCAGTTGGTTGTTTGATTTACCTATGCTATACAAGACCTGATCTACAGTATGCTGTCTCACAGTTGAGCAGATATATGCACAGCCCATCTATGCACCATTGGCATGCCATGAAGCGTGTTTTCAGATATCTTAAAGGCACTCAGCATTTAGGCCTTCTTTATGGGGCTGATAGTTCACTTGCCATGCATGGGTTCACTGATAGTGATTGGGCTGGTTGTTTTGACACTCGTGTGTCACATAGTGGCAACTGTTTTATGCTTGCTACTTCATGTGTTTCTTGGTTCAACAAGAACTAGAGTACAGTTGCTACTTCTAGCTATGAAGTTGAGTACAAAGCGGCTTTTACAGCTACAGTGGAGTGTGTTTGGCTTCGGAAGCTACTTGCAGATCTTTGTGCATGTCAGACTGCTCCTACCGTCATCTTCACTGATAGTCATAGTGCTTTGGCTGTTGCACAGAATCCAATTTTCCATGCTCGCACAAAGCACATTGAGGTTCACTATCACTATGTCAGACAACAATTATTAGTAGGTGATATTGAGTTGTCTTATGTTCCCACTGAAGACAACTTGACAGATCTTTTTACGAAGGCTCTACCTCGACCTTAGTTTGAGGCTTTTCGGCAAGCTTTAAACTTAGTATCTTTCGTAACTTGATGTGTTGTACTCTGTACAGTCATAGGTTGCTATATCCTACGGGACGAACATGTGCAACCATGACACTAGATATTTAGGTATCCTGAGCCATGTCCAGGATACTTCAGCCCATACCATGGAGGGGGGTTTGTAGGCTATCTCATGAGCTATCCATAGATGCCACTTATACCTTGGTATGAGCCTTGTAGGCCTAGTTATAGTCAGTTAGGACTATTGGTACAGTTAGTTTATGTACCATCTAGGTTAGTTAGGACACTTAGTCCAGTTAGGGCAGTTAGCCCTAGGGTTTTGTTATGTTGGCTCTACCTGGAGCCTCCACACTTCAGTTTTGCAGCAATCTATTACAGCATCTCATTTTTCTCCATTGTGCTTCCATTGCTTCCAACACCCAACAGTAATCACATTTCGATGCACCTCACAGGCGATACGATCACTAGTGGCACAAGTGGTAGAAGGACCGTTGTGACATGGAGTCACCTCATTATGTGTATATAGATGTCTAGTGGTATGTCCAAAGTTTCAGGCCACGAGATTATGAGAGTGCATACGAGCTTGCCCAAAAGTTTGAGCTTATTCACAAGGTCAAGGATCCAAAAGCAAGAAGTCCTAGGACTCTACCACACCGGGAGATGGTGGGGATGGGCAATAGAAGAAGAGCTGGGTGACAAAGGATAACAATGGCAATGGCTGTTTCTTGGATGTAGCGACCTGAGCAACCTATGCCAAAGAGAACATGTGCTTCCATTGTCATGTACAGGGCCTCAAGAAGTAGGATATGCCTCACTTTAAGAAGCTCCATACAAAAGGAGCTATGTCAAGTGGTTCATCCACAGCTTTTAACTCCCATGCATGGTCATTAAAGACATTGAAGATCAGGAGAGGGAGCCTCATGTGTTTCCACAATGTTTCACTTTTATGGCCAGATTGTTGGTCGAAAGGTCCTCATCCTTGTAGATTCGGGGGGCTCCGAGGTATCATTTCTCCAAGCAGACACATCTGATGCTTACTTCGATAGATACCATTGCATTGAAATGGTGCATTTCTGGGACAGCAGGAGGAGAGCAGCATGGAGGTCACTTCAGCCACTTTGAAGCTCCTGGTGGGTAGACAACCGGCCACTCAGGGTCGCACCAACTTGGGTAGCGGATATCATCTTGGGAGCACGATGGTGGCACCGATTTGAAGTTCAACCTGACTGTTGGAACCAGGGCTTGGATACGAAAATCCCACGATATGGGTATAAGTTCATTTCTTGGCTTAGGGATACTCCTCCTCAACCTTTGATTTCAACAAGGTGATGAAGCATATGTCAACTTGACCACTGCAGCCAGTCCAGTCAGGACCGTTGGCAGGAAGTATTACTACAGCGGGACCAATATATCTTCCTCATGACAAGACTCCCTCTGTCCCTACCACAAGTACGATCGGAGGAGCATTGCATTGAGCTTCTTCCTGGCTCATCATCTTCCCAGCAAGCATCCTTACCATTTGAGCTAGAAGATGGAGGAGGGGCTTGAGCTTCACTTCTATCAGATCCGGATTCATGAGCTGGGTATACCGATGTTAGCCACCTCCTCTCCACATATAGAGAGGTTTTTCCCCTACCCCAGTTCTAGTTTCAGTAAAAGGGGATGTGATGGGCATCTACAGCCCATGACCATGCTGCTAGGGCTGCACAATCAGCAGCAGCCTGATGCCAGCCACACATGCATTACCAGGAGCTGCCAAGCAGCTGCGTCAGCAGCGCCCAGCAGCCACGCATTTAGGTCAGCAGTCTTAAGCTAGTTGGTTGGCAGTAGTGGTCGAGATATGTAGTGGTCAGCAGTCTTAAGCTAGTTGGTTGGCAGTAGCAGTTGGGATATGTAGTGGTCAGCAGCAACTTGATGGCAGCCACATAGGCAACTTCAGGAGCTGCCAAGCAGCTGTGTCAGCATCATCCAGCAGCCACACAGGTGCTAGGTCAGCAGTAGCCGTACAGGTGCCACATGACAGCCTGCCACGTGGCCTTCAGAGCCAGTTGGCTGGCAGTAGCAGTCGGGATAGAGGGGTCTGGTTGGTTCATTCCAGCCCCTGGTCGGTCAAATCTAGGGCCCAAGGGGGCCTGTATAAGGCAGCCCAATTGGCGATTCATACCATTCACTTCCAAGGCCATTCCAGGGCAGATTCAGCTTCAGCTTCAGCCAACAGCCCCCTTCAGTATCCGAACAGGCCTGGATTAGGCCTGGATCAGGGAGCAGAAGATCTGCCCCATCCACGCCTTCTACAGGGTTCCTACCGACCGGTTCAGTCCGGATTACAGCAGCGGCAAGGGTTGCATCAGTGCAGCCCTTAGTATACAGATATACAATGAGGGTTTAGCTCACTCTCTAGAGTACTTCTACATTCTTTTGCAGTGATGGTTTAGTTCCTTAATGCAGTACTTATTCTTTCAGTTTCGTATAGTTGTATTCCGTCCTTTGGGCTGACAATCATTCAGTTATTCATTTCCCTCTTCAGAGGCCCCTTATATACCTTCCTCAGATTCTCACACTCAGTCCATAGTACCACTTGTGAGTGCATTATTCTTTAAGTTCAGTTAGTAGTGAGTAGGAGAAAGCGTGAGCTAGGCTTTCTCCGTGCCACATCAACAACCTCCCAAAACGTGAAGATGTTGTTTACAATGTTCCTTTCCTGGACAAGACTTATCTGAGTGCCATGGAAAGTTTGGGAGGTGAGAATGAAGAGGAAAATCCACCTCGTACAGAGTGTCCGAGGGAGAATCTAAGATCAAAGGTATCTTGGAAATCCAATCACAAAGGAATGCGAATCTGTTCCTACAAAAAACAAAGAATTGTGGGGACAAGCATTGTCACTGGAAGATTTTTACATCGGGAAGGCCTTGAGAGCCTCAAGCATCTTCTTATCCATGAAAGGGGCTTCTAGTTGCATCATATGCTAGGCCCAGACCTCTTCGGTGGATTGTTGCCACTTGGAGAGTCTCTACCTTTGCAGTAAGAGGTTGCAGTAGAAAGAGGTAAAGTCGAGTTTGGCAATGCCATATCTATCCGCTAACTAGTGTGAGGTGGGTTCTTACCTCTTGAGCCTCTCAATAGAGGCTGAATCCCTCCCCTGAATGTCCACCCTTTCTTTACGAGCTTTGCAGTGCTCCTTTGAATGGCATTTGTTGTCCATCTGTCCTATCCATTTTGTGGGAGGGCATTTCCACCATCCATATTTGTGCCATGGCTTTGTTGGACCGCCTTCTCTTGGTACATTGCGTCTTGTATCCTCATGAGAGACCTTGGCATGGTTGTTCTGGATGTTACACAATGGGAGAAAGGTATGACCTGGAGCCAGCCAGAATATTTGTGGAGCCACCCCTATACATGGCCCCAACCCTTGATGTAGGTCTTTGTAAATACACCTTGGTAAACTTTGTCTGATGGCGCTCATGCATATTGGAGAAGAAAGCCCCCCAAGCTTGTCCTACACAAACTCGAGATTGTTGAAGTCATCTCCAACAATCTAGGAGTCCATATCTGGTAACCTTTCGATAAGTTGACATAAAAAAAGTACTCTTTGTCGGTGGCATGCATGTGCGTAAATGTTGAAGATCTCAATTTGATTCCCATCTGTCAAATTCATCTAAATTGCACAATGAGCTCACCCCGATCAAATGCCTCTGGGGAAAGGGCTTGGTGAGGATTGGGGGTGACGAATAAGGCCTTTTGATGCTTGGAAGCATGTGTGACAACTCCTGAACATGTGGGATTGGTTGGTTTTTAAATGGCGAGTAGTCTAGATTCAAGTGACGGGTCACTAAAGGCATTTTGGCTCAGGACCCCCCTTGAGGGACCAATGTATAAAAACTGAGGCTGAGCTCCCGTCCCAATCTAGTGGTGCGTTGGATGATTGAGAGGGAGTAGGTGGAAGTGGCGTTCAAGTGGAGGTGGTGTCCGGGGGGTAGGGGCAAGCAGTCGAGAAACCTTTGGGACGGACCCTGACACCATATGAACCTTTGATGGCGGTTTGGCACTGGATCCTAGGCATTTGAATTTACGCTAGCGAGGAAGGTGGGGATGACAAGGCTAGTACGAGGAGGAAGCAAGTCAAAGCGCTAGTCATTGAGTGTGGCATCTTGAGAATGTCATTTCCAGCCAGACAAAATCTAGGCCACCCTAGTGGAGGCCCAATCCATAGTTGGAATGGTATATGTTTGAGATGTCAAAGAACTATACTTTTGGTTTCCGCGCGGGGGGTGGGGACTAAGGTTTAGACTAAGATACCGGTAGTCATTCCTTCTGCCTCTAATCCTCCTCACCACTCCTTTTTTTCTGCTGTTTTGCTCAGCTCGTCTGGGGTTTTCCACTTCCTCTTTGGACCTTTCCTTAGCCCGTCTTTGGGCTCATTACCATTTCCTTCCCCTTCTTCTCTTTGTTAGAAATCAACCAATAGAGGGTACGCACAGCGGAAGACTGATAGAATAGCCCAGGAGCTCACACAGTGTGTGTGTGGGAGTGGAATCACAAACTTCTTAACTTAATGTGCATCACATACATGTGCAGACTCATCAATAGACAATGAACCAGCCAGATATAGAAACCACCAAAATAATATATTTCCGTCTAAAGCTATGGACACAATACAAAAGCAAGAGATCTAGAGGCCCACCAATGGTGTGGTCCTCTGATCTTACCACAAGGTATCTCTACTATCTGCCGGATATCTCTAGACTCAGCCCGCGTGCTCCACCTCGAGCGTCTGTAGACTTTCTGTCCAGAATGGTCTTCTCCACCTTACTGCCTGTGAATCAGCCTAGGTGGGCAGCACTTTGCTGAGCTAGGTCTGCAGCCTCCCACTTCTTCTTGGTCCTCCAGAATAGGCTCCAAGGGTGCTGGTCTTTGCTGCTCCTGCTGCTTCTGCTTGCTGCTTCAGATGATGGTGAATGAGGGCCTGGAGGCTCTCCTTTTATAGGCCCTCAAGGGGCTGCAAAAACCGACCAGTGAGGCTGCCTATTGCTGACCCAAACAGGCCGACCAGGCCCTGACCTGGTCTGCCATAAATGCCCCTTTGGGGCTCTCTTTTCCAGGGCCTTTGGCCCACACTTTAAGGCAGGGCCACAGCCCCTATGCAGGCCGACTTTTGCCCTGCCTCCCCACTGCCCTGTGGGGCTATAAACCCAGGGCATATGCCCTCTAAACCTTGAGGGGTCCAGCCCCCCATGGTCTAGCCATGTTCCAGGCCTGGTAGGCTGGCTGTGACCAGCCCTACCAGCCTCCAAACAGTTGACTAGTTGCTGGCTGCCCTCTCCATGCTGTGCCATCTACAGTGCTTGCTGCAGGTGCCTTCCTGCCCACAAGCTCTGCCACCTGGCTCGCCTTCTCTCCTGGGATACCCCGCCATTACTGTTCCAGGCCTGATGCAGTCCATGTGCCTGCCCTCATACCTGTCCATTGCAAGGCGCCTTTGATCTCTCCGACTCCTGCCCCCATGGCAGCCATCTTGCTTCCCATGTGGCGATCCATCAGATCTTAGGTCCACCTCCCCCATGCTCTCCTCATATGGGGGCTTACAGATGGGGAGGTGACCTTTCCAACACTCTTCGCCTTTTATTGGGATCCACCTAGGCACCCAGCTCTGCTTCAGACCAGCCCTTGTGCTGGCATTTTCCCCTTCCGATGCCGCTTCCTAGCTCCCGTCGCCTGATTCCTTTTCTGCCACTGATCAGGCTGGTCCCCATTTTTGGTGACCTTGGGGTGCTTCAAGGTCCCCTTTTGTGCTGCATCTCACATTGCCCTGAGGGTCCTCTTCATTTCCCTTTTCTTGTTCACAAAGCTAGCTAGTGGTGGTTCTATTTGACAAGGGGCTTTCATGATCCAGAAGGTGACCATTTGTCTGGCCAAAGGGGCTCACATGGCAATGCCCTTGACACCCTCTGCCATCCAGATTTCCCTCTCCCCTGAGGGCAAACAACAAGTGTAAAAAGCCGTCCATGACCTACAGGATTTTTTGGGAGTGCCATGGAGGTAGGAGAACAACTGTTTTGTTTAGGTACAAGGGTGCACATCTAGATAGCACTTTGCTACTAGAAGGTGACACACTGGGCATTACTTTTGTATTGTGTCCTTTGAGGACGTAAATATAAGTTTTGTTGGTTCTACATCTCCCCTGTGCATTGCTCATTTACTTGCTGCACTCATCTACATTAAGTACACATAAGGAAAGAAGTTTTGGTTCTACTAGAGGGTGACACACTGGGCATTACTGTGTCCTTTTGTATTGTGTCCTTTGAGGACGTAAATATAAGTTTTGTTGGTTCTACATCTCCCCTGTGCATTGCTCATTTACTTGCTGCACTCATCTACATTAAGTACACATAAGGAAAGAAGTTTTGGTTCTACACATATTAACACCACTGACTAACTGAATGCCCATGCCCATGTGGTTACAGCCTGGTATGGATTGACTCATAACATACTTGATTTAGTTCACATGTACTGGAAGAGACCAGTTGGCAGTGATTGATTATGAGAGACTGAAGTGAATGCCTATGTGGTTACAGGCAGGGATGGATTGACCCATAACATGCTTGATTTGATTCACACGCACTGGAAGAGACGGAGAGTGTGCAGGATTAAATGCAAAGGTGTTCCCACAGTTGACATGGACAATGTATGCTTTCATATTGAGGTTGGTCCATTTGCTTCTCTGCTTACCTTTATCATGGCTACGCCAAAGACTTCAATAGATCTACTAATGCATAGGTTTCACAGGGCAGAACTCAGCTATAGACTGCAGAGTGTCTTTTCTGACAAGACCTTGATATTGTTAAACAGGAAAAAACAGGGGGAAAGATTATTTATCGAACTGGAGGGGTGCTATATCTTTTTCGAGGTCGCAATTACAATTATAAAGATCGTCCTAAGATTCCTCTCATGCTCTGGAAACCTATTACACCTGTGTACCCTAAGCTGATTCAGAAAGCTCCTGAAGGCTTAACAATGGAGGAAGCACGCCAGTTACGAGCATTAGGCCAGAAAGTAACCCCACTATGCCGGCTAGGTAGGTTTCTGAAATTTTCATTGTGTTGAAGCAAACCTTTGAAGTAAACCTTATTTCTGAGGTGCTAAAGTGAATTATATGCAGCAGTAAGATTTGTGGCTGTGTGAATGGCTTATAGAAGGAAGAGTCCATGGAAGAAATAAGACATACGTTTTAACAACATTGTCACTGCACATTTGCAGGTAAAAATGGGGTTTACTTGAATCTTGTGAAGGATGTTAGAAGCGCTTTCAGAGTGGATGACCTGGTGCGCATTGACTGTCAAGGATTGAACCCTAGCGATTACAAGAAAATTGGAGCCAAATTGAAGGTAAGTTTCTGATATCATAAAAATGTTTGTACCTTGTCAATGCTGCTAGCAGTGGTCTATGATGCCTACCTTGAAAACATATTGGTTCATTTTCTATTTGCTAATGCAAGGCACTGTACATGCTGATGTTGCCTTCTTGTTTTGCAGGATCTGGTACCTTGTGTTCTGCTTTCTTTCGATAAAGAGCAGATCCTAATGTGGAAAGGAAGAGGCTTGAATGCTTCTTCAGTCATCGACCCCGTTTCTGCAGATGCAGCTGGAACGGCTGCAATCCCAATAGACAACCCCAACTTGGAAGCTCCGCAACAATTGATATGCACAGATTATCTAACAGAGGGTGAGGAGGGTTTGAGTGCTGAGCTTGATGGAGACGATGGAGAGCATTATGATGACTCCAACTCGGAAGTTCCGCAACAATCGATGTGGTCAGACTATTCATCTGAGGATGAGGAGGATTTGAGTGCTGAGCTTGATGGAGATGATGGAGAGCATGATGATGCCTCCTCTGATGTTGAACTTGAAGAAGAGGAAGGCGAGGAGGCTTTGATGGAGTGGAGTGAGATGCTTGAAGGAGACGATGGAGAGCATGATGTTGCCTCCTCTGATGTTGAACTTGAAGAAGAGGAAGGCGGAGTTGATGTTGGTCCTGTAAGAGTGGATGGCTTGTGGGAGCAGGCTGTTGAGTCTGGTATGGCTGTTCAACTTGACGAATCAAGTCTGGACACAGATTTAATACTTAAAAAAGCAGATGAGTTGGCTCAGATGGCCCCGCGTGGACCTACTTATTCGCGCAATCTGCTCAGAAAGTTGCAACTAAATAATGTAGAGACAAAACCGAAGGAGTTAATCATTGACTTCGGTAGGAAAAAGAATATGATGAAACTAAGAAAACAATCAAAGATGAAGCAGGATCTACCCAGGGTAGAGGTGCCTCCAATGGGAGGGTTACCTGTAGATGAGTTAGCTAGGCTTTTAGCACCTAAACGGCGTTGACAGGTTTGCCTGGGTAAATGGAAAACAACAACAATTCATGTCAGTAGAGAAGTCTGACGATCTCAGAAATGGAAGTGGATATGATCGAAGCTCCACAGTTGAGTGGGCTACTCTTATTCGAGTCAATGTTGCATTTGGAACTTGATTGGCTGTGAAATGGTCATCTTACAAATGTAAATGGACTACACTTCCATGTAAATAACTTGACGTCTTTGCATATCACATGTTCTCTAAGAGGGTGGATACTCCGCTCCCTTCCACTATGCCACCCTCCCCCTCTTCCCTTCCTCAATTTGATGTACGTTTCTTTTGCTGTTTTTGGATCTAATTTACTATTATTGAGCGATTTCACTCCTGTCTTGTGTCTGTAGAGAAAATCACAATGTGAGCATCTTGAGTACATATTTTGTTGGAGGCGAATTCGATCTCGTGTTGAATTTTTTCTTTCAAAATTCGACAATATTCTCAAGCATTGTGAACACTTTCACAAATATTAAAATTCAATTATACTAGCAAATTTTATCATTTTATGTATTGAATACATGAATTAGCTAACATGTAGGATGTTATAAAGTATACATAGCATAAAATTGTTCAAGGGTAATGAATACCTTTTAAATCCATTTCAAAATTTTTTCTGAAAAGTATAGTCCATATTGCAAAAAAGGTTATTATAACCTTGTCTAAAACGTTGACATGAAGTGCTTTGATTGAATCTTGCATCTAAAGATGTTCCATTGCATTAATTTTCTCATGCATAACTTCTTTATTAAAGGGAGACCATGAGTAAAGCATTTCAGAGCATTTAGATGATTCTTTAGAGATGCTTTGATACTTCACAAGATCGTGATCTAGAGACGTGGGAACATGATTGTAAATGCTTCCATCAGTTGATTTTGTCTCAATCTCATCTACCATAGCACTTGCGACTTTGTTTAGTGCATTTTTCACGGCTTGTGCTTTTTTTTGGAAAAGCCTCCTTTCTCACATACTTTAGTCTTTTCTGTTATTTGTTTTCTTGTCAACCTAAAAACAAACTTGTTTGCATGAAGGCAAACATGCCCTTTCTTGTCACGTGGTAAAAGAGAGGAATCTACATCTAGGTCTATTAACCTTTTTCAATCTTTAAACAATTTTGCATCAACTAGATGTTGATCTTTTATCATATGCTAATATTATACTCAAATGAACAAGTTTTATTGCTTTGACATATTCATTGATATAAATATCTTTGCATTGTGAGATTTTTAATCAATATATTCATTTTGTCTAAAAGTGGAATAATTTGACACAATGTTAATCTCAAATCTATGTTGGTTATGATATAAAATATCTATCTTTTCAACCTCTTGCTCTATCACCATGTGCATTAAATAGACCAAAGTCTTGTATTGGTTTCATAATATTTTTACTGATTGAACTAAAGATATCCGTCTAGTATCCATGTCTTTCAATACCTCTCATTGCTTTTGCAATAACTCGAAACTGATTCATCTTTTTAGACTCTTACAAAAGTAGGAGTAGCATTTTTTAATTAGTCTTAACTCTTTGTATCAATATACAACTTTGTAAGCTAGATTCATATGATGTGCCATACAATGTATTTCAATATAATGAGTATATTTTGTTTTGTATAGAGACACCATGTTGACAAACTTGTAAGATTGAAGCACCATCATGTGCAAAACAAACAAGTTTCATAAGATGTGCCATACAATATATTCCAACATAACAAGGAGCATATTTTTTGTGTAATTGTATAGAGACCTAAGTGAAGGCTCTGGTGGTCTACAATGGATTGGAAAAGTAGGTGTGGGATTGGCAAGTTGTCAAGTGTTCACTAGGCTTGATGATCATGATGTAGGAAAGTATCTTAGAAGATTATGTAATTGACCTAGGCATGGGAATGTTGCACATTCCATGCTGGGGGATGGGGGTGGGGGTGGGGACTTATTGCGATTATTTGCAATGTGTGCAATATCATGTGGCTTATATAATATAGAATAGGAGGGCCATGGATCCATGGTTGAGGTGGATGGTCCCATGGATGTATTGAATGGAGTGGTGATGCAAGGATAAAAGCATATTGGAATCTTGGACCTCATCTATGTCTCATAAGGTATATGTTATGCTCAAGTTAAATTGCTTGGCTCACATACACGGTTCATCAGTCCCAACCCCTCGACCTACACCTTGACCAATGCCTTTCCTATGTTGTAGCCTGTCTTCCATTGATAAAGCTCATGTCTATGCCTTCCTCTCTAGAGGCCATATTCGATGAGCACAAGGAGGAAGAGACCCCAAAGGACCCTGCTAAGACTAAGCTATAAGAAAGACTCTGCATACACATAGACTAACCAAGTACCTCCACCATGGTGGCTCTGAGTAGAACTAGGATAAAGCCTTCCCTATAAGAGTGCTCACCCTCCTATCAAGCCGCCTCACAATGACCATCCAAAGTAGTTGCATGATAATGGCATCTACACCTCCTAACATTCACTAACTACAATTAATCCCAAATGGCATCCAAAAAGCATCTTCACTTCACTTGTTTGACTAGCCATCCTATAATTGACTGTCACTGCTACTATCCAAACAAACACATGCTAATACAATTAAACTCATGGTTAAACTAGGCTCCCACTCGTGTGGAAAGGCTTTCCTTGATCAAACAGAATGTGTGGTGTAGATACCATATTCACATGTACTTCACTACTAATCTTGATAATATATAGCCATGACTTAAAAGAGCCACGAGATGTTGCATCAAAATGGTCAAAAGCTCAAAAGCTGGTTACTCTTCTGGATTTAGGAGGGAATGACATCCAACACATCCTCCCCCCATATGGAGAGGGAACACTAAAGCACTTCAAAATATAATCCCCATCATCTCGCAACCAAGGCATCACAATCCATAGTGTTAAAGGGTAAAATAGTGTGAAGAGTCTTGAGTGACCTCTATGTCATTCAACTCCTAAGAGTCAGCAACAACCTTCTCGGATTCTATCCTAAATGGGTTTGTCTTAATGCAAATAGGTTTCTTGGATTCTATCATAAATGGGTTTGTCTTAATGCAAATGGGTTTCTCGGATTCTATCATAAATGGGTTTGTCTTAAAGAAAATATGTTCAATATGCTCATCCCCTACATCCTTACATTCATATTTTTCAAGCAATGTGTTGAAGTGACTTAGCTACCCTGGACATAGCGCCCCCCTCAAAGCTAGTGATGAACGACTCAAGCCCTCCCTCCCAAGTGAGACCACAATGGTCTCTGTGGTGTTCAAATCTATTCCGATTCCCTTTTGTGGTGTTTGAGAAGTTCTCAATTGCTTTTCGATTGATTTCCTTTGCAACATCAGTTCATTTTTTGCCAGTCCAAGAGATGGTTGTTATGAATTCAATATGCTCTTTTGCATCGTAAGTTTTTAAATATGGTTAACGACACCCAATCCTTTAAAGTCGAGATGCTTCTTGACCGACTGAAGTTAAGGTTTTGTGGCATGCCGCCATTAAACTCTATTCAAGCTACTTAACATATGGTAGGATCTTGATACAATGTGATTCTTTGTCAAAAGTTCTTGCATGCTCTGTGATTGTGATTATTCTACCTACTATAAATCTGACGTGATTACCAGCCTGCATGGGTAATGGAGAATGAGGATCATTGGCCCTCCTTTCCCTCGACGAATGGTCTCAGATCTCACTAGTATGCAAGAAGCATTTTTTACATATGAGATTAGACTTTCGGTTTCTTCCAAGCTTGCAAGGTTGCTAGATCTTTTGGTTTACTGGTGCTGGTGCGTATTCTCTACTGTGATAACACCTACAATCCCAAGTTAGAAGTTGTGTCTATTCTAACATCACGTTCTCTTGGATGGATGCAGGTAAGAGTCCCCAACATTGGAATACGTTTCCAGTACATCAATGCCTCAATGCTCTCCTTGCTCTTCATCTCTCCAAATGAAGATTTTAAATGCAAAGGGTCTCCTACCTCATTATATATTTCATACTTCATTCCAATGCAAAGGGGATACTAGTCTACTGAACTGCTACTTGTTCCCAAGAGTGGATCCTTAAGTCTAACACACACACACACACACACACTATTAACTAGAAAAAAAATCAAGGCATGAGGCTAGATGCTAGGCATGGTGACGCTCGAGGGCCATGGAGGAAAAGGGAACATGAGGGAAGAAGCGTCAACATAGGTGGGGAAAACGGATTGAGAGGGGTGGGAATGAAGAGGGAGACTATGGCACAAGGGGGAAGGAAGAGGGGGAAGAGGAGCATGTACATGATGGGAGGTGGAATGTAGAGATGGAGACATCAAGGGAAGAGAGTCATGCTTCATTTGAAAGGAAGGATTGGGGGGAAAATCAAGGTACTACCTAGGTGGCTTAACAAGAATGAGCGTGTTACATCAAGGAATAGCCCCCTCCTTTTATAGCCAAGAGAGGGGGTCTCTCCCAATAAATGCATCCTCCCACATGCATGGTGTGTGTGGAAGAGTCTCCCATGTGGGCTAGGTGGGTATGCACTCTAAATTGTGTGCGACAACCCTTTGCCTAATTTTTCCACATAAATCAAACCCCATATCCCAAGTCTAAGATACTCCCTTGGTCTCTTCCCAATTTTATAATATGTTTAAACATCTAGGAGGACAAGTGGAGGGTTGGCACAAGGAGTCTTGCTACCTCATCCTACTTTCCCCATTATTTAACTTGCATTCTTGGACTATGTACACCCCCCCCACATGGGCCTATCCTACAAGGAGGGAATAATCCAATATAATATCCATCTCCACCTATTTTATATTACTTCTCCCATGGTGAGGTAGTCGATAAAGTGAGCGACAAAAACCGAGCGAGATAAGAAAAGCGAGCAGTGAAAACCAAGAGAGTACACTTTACATAGTTAAAGTCATGATTCCAACATGCAATTGAAAACATGATGTTGCATGCCTATCCTATCAAGTAACACATTTAACATGGTCCATCTAAGAAATACATGGTCCATTAACAAATTAAACACTAAATGTTTTGACTGGAATGACATTAAGATAAGTAGTGATGTTGTATGTGAAGTCATGCAAAAAGGAAAAATTAATAAAATAAAGCAAGCATTTGCCTTCTTGAAAATGGGAAAATAATAGTCCCATCATCACCAGCCCCATGTGGCTATATTGTACCCCAAGTGTTCCTTTATGACTTTGTTCCATGGAGGGATCCCAACATTCCCCTCCATCTTAAAACTATTTAGGAAGACAAACAATCCACCCAACAAATTTGCAAGAACGATCTTATTGGACCTCTATGAAACAAAGGTTCAAAGTTGAAATAGGCTATATCCATTTCGTTCCACCGGGCATCATTTTTACATTCATAGTGGCCATGTGGGCATCATTTTTACATTCATAGTGGGCATATAGTATTTACAACAACAGCCAATCACCCTTCAAAATTTTTCTATCCAATTTATACAAGAGGAAAAAAGGATGCATTATAGAATATTATTTGGATGTTGACTTCTGTCCTTCAAGCATGGTGATGGAACTCCATGAAACAAATTGAAGATAAGAAAAAACTTAGAAAGATTGATCATGAACTATGCTATCCGCATGATCTCGAAGCCTGTAGGTGGTTCGAGGATTCAGAACCCAATGGAAGAATCAGGTGCACCTCATGATACCAATTGATACCACTCTGATTGAATTGATCTAACGGTTTACATTCATCACATTAAATCCAAGGTCCCACATTCTCTAAATGATCCTATCCAATTAGCGTGCTTAGTATATTATAGATATGACAATTGACTTAGGATCTGACAACTAGAAACAAAAAAAGCCAAGAAACATGATCATACAAGCACTAGAATATCTTATGGAACATGATAATCCATCACCAATAGTCTTTCTTAGTTTCCTTTCAACGATTGAAGACCAAGTTAAAGCAATAAATTGACTTATAATTCAACAACAAACTGAAGCTCAGGTCGAACTTGTTGAGCATTCATCATCAACAAAGACGCAATGAACTTGTTTCATCCCGTTGATCCTTTGAACAGTCTTATCTCTTTTCACCATTTCCCTTGCCATTGCTTCTACATAGCATGGTAGTTCACTACACACACAATATACAGCATAAATATATATGAATGTACAAATAGCATTAAAGTTTATATGACTATTCGACTATTGAACATTATTGAAGTATTTTTGCGACATATCACATAGCACTAAAGTTTATATGACTATTTGACTATTGAACATTATTGAAGTATTTTTGCGACAAGACGTACTCATCCTAAAGCATTGCATTTGACTTTCCAAAAGAAATTACTTATCATTTGCACTTCATAGTTTGACCAATATCACATAAGATCACATGGAGTGAGTCTTTAATTAAGTGTGGCATAAGAGAATAGTTAGATGAGTGCTAGAATTTATGTGTCTTCCTCCAATCAAAAGTATTAAAAACACCAATCACCATAGTTTGTCATTACCCCTGACCATGTTAATCACACAACTCTAAAATGTCACTAAATATCACCAAAACAAGCACAAAAGAAGTCAAGCTAAAAGTAGCTCACTATGAGTCATAAGGGTTTTTGAGAGGCTCAATAGCATTCTCATCACCCTCAATGTCTTGATCAAGAAGATCCAATTGAGCTCTCTTTGCATTGGCGGTCTGCACAAGTGGCTCCACAACACTACTCACAATGAAAACATCATTATCAAAAGAGAAGCATGCACGCCGATTTGCCAAGCATGCTCTCATGAGAGGTGCCACACCACATCCCATCTCCATGCACAAACCACCAGGAGGACACAAAAGGATCAACAAACACTCAATGAAACTAGCAGATTTCTCTAATGCTCCTCGAGCTATCTTTTGTATATTAGGGAGATAATGAGTCCAGTGGTCACTCATTTGGCAAACATTCAACTTGTC
Organism: Dipteris shenzhenensis; assembly: GCF_047967505.1. Taxonomy (NCBI): domain Eukaryota; kingdom Viridiplantae; phylum Streptophyta; class Polypodiopsida; order Gleicheniales; family Dipteridaceae; genus Dipteris; species Dipteris shenzhenensis. Next base: position 20,907,869 of record NC_141617.1, on the reverse strand, counting down.
AAAAAGAGGTTTACTCTCCACATGGAATGTTGGTGGTTTATGGCCCACACGCCTCACAAACACAAGCATGAAGGATCGCATCTGCAAGATGAAGGAACATATGTCATTGACATTTTATCTCTCACACCATACAATGATAAGAAGAAACTTCATGTACCCAACTCACCAACATATCTTCTCCTTCATGTACATTTATGTGACCATATGGAAGCTTTTCTAGCACAAATACACGATGGTCCACCTCCAATCCTTGTGCACGAACATATCGTTCCATCCATGTTATACATGGTCCTTCATATACAGATCATACAAAATATCCATATTGTCAAAGAGCATCCATGCTCGAAGTCTTAAATGGAAGTAAAGCGAAAGAAGGAAGTAAATGGATGTAAATAGAAGCTTACCTGCCAATGGATAGATGAGTACCAACCACCTATCATCATCCAATGTCGCTGCAGCTACAGCTATGCCATACTTCAAGTGATCCTCTGTGAGTTTGTTCCATGAGGGGAGGCCAACATCTCCACAAATCTCAAAACCCGTTGGAAAGTCAAGCAACATAAAGTTTGCAGCCCACTTCACCTTCTTGCCAAATCTCCTATAGTCTGTTTCTTTTTGAGCCACTGCTAAGAAAAATTCATGAGCTTGCGTGTAAACACCATTCTTCTTCCCATCAACAAAGTCCAAGCCCATGGCAATATAATCTCCAATGGAACAATTGCAAAGCAATATGTCTCCTCGACACACAGTGGGATCCATAGGTGATGGACGATGAAAGACATAATTGATCATCTCTTTCACAACCATCCTACTTCCTGTAATATACAATATCACAAATATAACAATATAACCTTTTCTTGCAGTAATGAAAATGATATAACAATGAGTTATTGTATATAGAGCAATTGTTTCATGAAAGGAGAAATGATTATACCTTGGTCTTGGCCAATGCTTTCCTGACGTTCTTTATCAACACGAGCTGGAATCTCTACAACAACTGTGCAAGTAAATCAAATCGGTCAATCTACAACCAAAAATACTTTCCACAACAATTGAATAAATTTATCAAAATGATTTAATAAACACCTTCTTCATCCTGGGGTGGAACATCCTTCGGTGGTGGCATAGAAGTTGTAGCCTTTTGACTCCCCTTGTCTGTCTTGCTTGTGGCCTTATCTTCACTTTTCTTGCTTGTAGAATATTGTGTGAAGAGATCTCTCTCTCTTGTTAAAACTTGACCATCGGTGAAGTCAATCCACCAAGGGCAGTGTGCAAGTTCCCATTGAGACAATGCATGCATGGTTCCTAGGTACATGCAACTTGCTGGGTTCCCAATCTCCAACCACCCTTTGCAGTATCTAGGCAAATCATTCAATTTTCCTTCTTGCACCAAGTGGGAGAGATACCTTAAAGACATACAATTTAATGTTGTGTCAAAGCTCTTAGAAAGATACTGCAAAGTAACCCTAAAGCACCCTTTGCACTACCTAGGGAGATCTTTCAAATTTCCTTCTTGCACCAAGTGGGAGAGATACCATAAAGATTGTATGACATACAATTTAATGTTGTGTCAAAATGCTCACAAAGATAATGCAACATAACAAAATAACTCAAAACTATACCTAAAAACCACATGCTGCGCTGTGCTTGATCAAGCTCTGTTGCCTTCCTCTGTGCTCCTCCATCTCCTCTTCTCCCACTCTTGAGCTCAGCCTTGCCATCCTTGGATCTCAAGGAAGCAAACATATGCTTTCATCCCTCCAACTTAATGTCCTCTATATATTGTTATAGTGTATAATCTTTCGGCAAATCAAGTGGCTGGGTCATTGCACAAAGGCACATAAATCCTCCAAAGCCATTGATGATTGGATCAAGGAATGTCTCCTTTGTTAACCACCTACTTGGAAAGAAATCAAACTAGCACATCAAAGAAAGAAATCCAACTAAGCACATACCATCCTGGGAAAATATAGGATAGGCATAAACACTTACCCTCTATACTCATTATCTCCTACAGGCATAAAATACATCTCCCTCATTCTCTTGTTGGCATCGAGAAGTGATAGCAACATGAGTCTCTTCTCATTTCTCAACTCCGCATTAGCAAGATACTTTAGCTTGGATAAGGTAACAAAAGAATCATGACTTTCAAAGCGCAATGAAAAAACCTTTTTCTTCCACACATCACCAAGTTTAGGATCAAGGATGTTGAGCACCTAGGATGATTCAGCATAAGCAAAAAGATAAGATACTTCACATTAAAAGCCATCAATAGCATTCAAGAAAAAGATGGTCACATACCATTCCCATTTTATCCGAGTACTTTTTGTAAATTCTTGTACGCTCTTTGCGCTCAGCCTCTACCCTCCTCTCTTCAGAAACTATCTTTCCCACATGTTCTATTGCTTGCGTAAGGTCTCCAGTGTATTCAACCTCCTACGAAATCAAGACCCTTGAGAAATAGTGAATGGATACAATTAAAAATGCTAATCTTGCTAAATGAAAAGAATGAATACAATGAGAAATGTGAATACAATAAAAATGAGCACACCTGAAACACCAAACATGCAAGATATCCTCTTGTCAAAGGGTACTATTTTTTTTTCCCTTTTGAATCCCTTGTCCTTACTTTTTCAATGACTACACATTGTTCACTAGTCAAAGTACTAAGAAACAAGGTGGCATCACACTCACATATATTGTTTGTGTTAACAAGAGTGTCTCGTACACTAGGTTTAATGATAGCATGCTCATTCAATCTGCACAAATAGACAAGGTTCAAATAGCATTCTAGTTGGTAGTTTCCATATCAAATCGTGCACGGCATCAAATAAAATATTTTAATGTGCTTACGAATTCATTCTTTGCAATCCAGCAAGCAATGCAATCTCTGAAGTATGGCGAGGGTCTATCACTATGCACATCACCCTAATGTGTCTTGACTTAGTCTCCATGTAGGCCTCAGAAATCAATTACATCCATGCAGTGGTACGATGATTGCCCTCCCATACATAAAACGTCTTCTTACACATAAACTGCCACTCTTTTTTACTTGCAAACTCCTTTTCAAATTCACCTTCAACTTCCCTCCACAATGGTGTCCATGTTTCTCTGACTTCATTTCTGACTTTTGTTTCCTCCCCATTTGAAGTGCAAAGAGAGACAATGAAAGCCCCTTTTTCAGGTAAGTAACCTTCATATTAAAAAGCACTTTTAAGTGTTGCCACATCAGACCTCAGACCACGTACATGAGCATATGGAATCATCCTACACAATGGTATTCGTGGACACTCATCAGAGCCAAGGAGTCAGCATCTGCCAATGAAATCACCTCCTCTTGCCATCTCCACCTCCATTTCTGCAAGATCGACATCTATCTCTTCATCCTCTTGTGGAAGTGACCGCTCAATTTCTTCATCCATACCTTGAATTGCAACACTATCCACTTTAAGAACCTCTCTTTCGTTCCCTATGTTGTCATGGACAAATCCCTCACTCGGGGGGCACTCTCTTTTCCTTCTTTGTGCCCTTGCAGTAGTGGCAAGAGGAGGCTTTTTGTTTTCACAAAGATTCAAAACCCTCTTCTTGACCATGATTCCAAGACTGAAATCCACCAATAACAAAAAGCAATCCATGATGAAAAAACAATCAATCCGTTATTTTTCAAGCATTTGCTATATCAAGGCAAGCCAAAATTCACCTTTTTGCTCAAGCCCCAACAAATGGCTCCAAGAGTAAGCATGAGCACAACACTAATATGCCCTCCTAAATTTGCATGGGAACAACCTTTTGCACAGCGTATTAATACGCTGAGCTAAAACCTGCAAATTGCCTTGTTTAATGACATCTGAAATCTTGCCTTCCTCAAGCGCAAATATGGAATTTTCATAGACAAATCGTTTCCTAAAACACATCATTCTTGCCAACAAATCACCTCAATGGGGAATTGATAAAAGGCAAACTATAAAATCTTTGTAGCATGAGAAAATGGTAGAACATTTGGAAAAAAGCAAGATTAAAAGGTTTTCAACCACGTATTAATACGCGTGCTCTACCAATGAAAAAAATGCGTTTAGAGCTTGCCTGAAAGGCCTTCATTCCAAACTTGTTATCATGGTACTTGATTTTATCTCCACGGCTCTAGTTGAGTTGGAGACGAAGATTTGATCAAAAAGCTTTGTGATCTGTGAGGAAGTGGCAATTCAAAGAGTGAGTTAATTAAAGAGAAAGCAATAATTCAAACTAAGAGGAAGTGACAATTTAAACATAAACTACTTTCTCACATGCAAAGAAGTCATTTCAGCTTGCTTTGATACGAGAGTTTGGCACCGCGTATTAATACGCGGTGCTCAAGCCATGAAAAGGCGAAGATATATGCTGGTTCCATGGAGAGTGTGTAGGTGTGATGGAGAGAGAAGCACGATCAGCGAAAATCTATCCTGCTTTCAGTTACAGGCGTTGTATGTCCACTCTCGTTGAGTAACCCACAGCTTGGGGGCGAAGGCGACCATTTGTCCACTTGGACTTTCGAAGAGTGTCTTTCCAGTTAAGAAATGTTTCAACATGAGCAAGGATTACTTCTGATCAATGATTTCATTCCGGGCCTAGAGGATAGAGAACACATTGATCTCATTCCAGGCCTAGAGGACAGAGAACAGGTTCGTGACACACCGGCTGCAAATTCCAGCAACATTGAAAATCTTCCGAAAGAAAACCTTCCGCTCTGTGCATTACCCAACAACGAGCTTGTAGAGAAGGCACTTTGGCACTTTGGCACTTTGTAGAGAAGAGCTTATATAATACACTTTGGCACCGCGTATTAATACGCGGTGCTCAAGCCATGAAAGGACAGCAGCATCTGCCCGAAAACTTTGAGACCACATTCGTTTAAAACCCACGAACAGAACATATTCAGTGAAACGAGACCCACAAACAGAACATATTCAGTGACCAGCCAAGTGCTCACGAAGAGAAACTAGGGGCTAGCGTGTGCAGTGAGGGAAAAGAGAGTCGGGAGGTGCTCACCGAGGAAGGATGGGACGGAGACGAGGATGAGGTGAAGAAAATGCAGGTGGGAGGCAATTGCATGAAGGTTAGCATGTGGGAGGCGGCTGCATGAAGCCCCCTATTGCGATAAGGGGCTCACGGTAGCTATGGCGTCAGTCCTCAGGCTAGCAAGCTCTGTGCCATTCGGCGTGAAGGGAGCTTGAAGAGATGCAGAGAGATGGCATCAAAGGAAGCTCACAGAGATGCTCACAGAGAGACATGGCGTCAAAGGAAGCTCACAGAGATGCAGAGAGATGGCATCACAGAGAGACACGGCATTAGAGGAAGCAGACGATGCTCACAGAGAGACAGATGATGCTCAAAGAGAGACGATGCAGGAAGCTCACAGAGAGAGACATGACGATCCAGAAAGCTCACAGAGAGACCATGCAATTGAGGTCGCTGCAATTGATGGCTTTCAATGCTTTCCTGTGAGCTTGCGGGATTAAAGTAAATGCAGGATTACTGTCAGAGCTTGCAGCGCATGAGAAGTATTTTGGAGCGCATGAGATTTGGAGCGCATGAGAAGAAATCCGAGCGCAAGAAAAATCCAACGGTTTGCAGCGCATGAGATTTTGGAGCGCATGAAAAATCCAACGGTTTGGAGCGCATGAGATTTGGAGCGCATGAGATTTGTTGGTCGTCGACCGAATAGGAAGAGCACTTGCTTATTCTTCGAGCAAGCAAAGTATGGGAGAATCGGGTAAGCTTGGAGCAGTTTTCATGTGACGTATTCTTCTTCACCCAACTTTTCAACTTTGTCATACACCAAAAACTAACGATTATTTACGGTCTGCTTATCGATTGATTCGTTCAACTCTGCTTCTACGATTGACAAGAGCGGTGAGATGATACGTTCCTTCTTGCAAGCTACTGGGGCTGCCCAATGTGATTCCCGGTTTCCTACAGTGATAAATGCGAAGGAACATCTGGGCCTTGAATGCGGGCAACAGAGCGGGTAGAACTATATCTCTCATGAAGAATGAAAAGGTGATGCATTCCTTCGGAATCGGGGAGCATGCAAGAGGTAAACGAATGCTAATTCTACAGATGATGGAGAGAGCTGAAATCTCCCTGTATCTAGTAAAAGCATTGATGAAAGCAAAGCAGGAGAGCAAAAGAGATGAGAATGCAGGAGCAAGTGCGAAAAGTTTGTGAAATGCAAGAAATGCAAGAGAGAGAGAGAGAGAGAGAGAGAGAAGAAACCTGCGAGTGTGGGAGAATCGGGTGGCGAAGGGCTTGGACCCTCTCATCGTCAGAAGAAGAAACCTCTCGTCGGAATCCTCTTCTTCATCATCTTCTAAAATCAAGAAGAGGAGGTCGCCTCTGCAGATGATCGCGACTATGGCGCGTCTTTGAAGACGGGCTCATGCAGGCTTTGAAGACTGTGGCGCGTCTTTGAAGACTGTGGCGCATCTTTGAAGACGGGCTTATGGCGCTGCGAGAGCTGTGTGGTGATGGCGATGCTCAAGCGTTGCTGTTGTAGAGAGCCATGCCTCTGTGAAACGGCGGTGGAGCGGCTTGTGAAGCACCTTATGAATGTGAAGTCGCTATATGAGCCTGGCTTGAGAGCTCGTCTGGGATCTTTTGAGAGCTTTTGAGAAGCTTCTTCATTGGAGCTTTCGGTTCTTACGTTGCATGCGAGCTGTAGAGCCGCATGCGAGGCTGGTGTGGGCGCTAGTCGATGGCGAAGGTGCTTGCTGAAAAGAAGAGCAAAGATGGCAGGAGGAAAAAGGAGGAGGGAGAAGAGCGAAGATGCTTGAGAGCAAGCTTGAAGCAAAGCTTGAAGTGAAGATGGAACTGATAGTTTCAGCATTGAACGTCAGTTTTCATTGAGTTAGGGGCGTCAGATTTTCATGAAAACTGACAGATGGAGCGTCAGTTTTCATGAAAACTGACAGATGGCAGCCGCTTTAGATTATCGGTAGCACTCGGTTAGTTCTTCCAGTTAGGCAGAACACTCGGTTAGGCATAATTATTAGCATGAAGTTAGAAGTTAGCTTGATGGAAAGCTAGATCATTATCATGATAGTTAGAAGGAGGTTAGAAGTTAGCGTGAAGTAAGAAGTTGGCATGATAATAGAAGTTAACATGAGGTCCGTTGTTCACACTCTCGAGCTTCAATATCGACATCATCAGTTGGTAGCTCATTGCATGAGTTGTAGGAGTGGTGGGCTACCTCCAAAGTGATGGGCAGAGATTCACACAATTAATACGTATCTGGCAATGTGCACCATCTACTGGTCTGTTTTTTTGGACTGTTCTCCTACTAATAAATATAGCGCATCATGTACAAGTTCACAGAATAAATTTGTATCCACCTTTCCAATATAATAATAATATCAATTTAAAATTATAAATTCAAGATTAACACATGTATTCATCCTTGTCATCTTTCTCCACTTCTCGTCACCTTCTACTAGTAGCTTTGCAATTCTCAAAGCTCTCCATTTCTTGACACCTTCTCCAAGGCCTCCCCTTCTCGTCACCTTCTACTGGCTTTGCACTTATGTTCTTCTATCTAAGACAATAGAATGGCACCTCAAACTATTCTACTGAAATATTTGCAATCTCAAACACTTGCTATTAGATATGATACTGAGTTTTGTGAGGTTGAATTAACAGACATTAAGGACCATTTTGCCATTGGAGATCAAGAGATTCAAGTACATCAACAGATTGGAATTGAAGATGTTGCTATTTGTCAACCTTTGGTGGATTTGGAAGGGGGAGAGAAAGGGTTCAGATTGGATGGCCGAACCCATCAACATTTCATGGTCGTCATAAGAAAAATAGTGTTAAATGCATCATCAACTTCTGTTGAAGAGGTGAGTGTAGTTACAATTTTGCAAAGGCTTCCATTGTCTAGCTCTTTGCATATCGCCTTTTCAAGTGTGCAATCGATGCATGTCGTGCAAGAACTTCCAGCGAGATATGATGGATATGTTTTGTTTGAGCTACCACTAATAAGTTCAGGCTCTCCTATGAAAGGAATGAATCAGAGGTGTGATGGGCATATTTGGACAGAGTATACGACAAGTACACAAGAGTTTTTTAGAGGTGTTGTAAGATTTAGCAGATGTGGAGGTTATTTGAGGTGTTATAATGTGGAGTGTGCTTACAATGAGTGCATTGGTTTAGTAAATGAAACACAATGGAAAGGCAAGCTAAAGAAGACACCCTCTATAGGGCCACTCAACAAGGAGATAGGAACATTAGTTTGCAAGCATTGTGGTGAGTCACCAGAGTGTGTAGAACCATGTGCTGCAATCATGTACTATTGTCTCCCGCATGACCGTGAAAGAGTTACCAGATGCGCAATTCATATGGGTATGCACAACCACCCTGTGGAACAAGGGATCTCAAGGCAGAAAAGACAACAGGTAGAGGACATGGTTTTGATGCATGCTAAGGTGTCTCCAAATGCATCCTGTAAGAACATTGAGATGACAGTTACAAGAGACATATTGATGGATATGTTGCTTGTTGATGAAGACACTAAGCATGAAAAATTAACTAAGACAAGGCTTAATGAAATGCTAGAAACAATAACCCCTTTGTGCCATCGGCGGAGGCGCCTTCAAAGATCTATTGAGTGTGCAAGAAAGAATTCTTCCATTGGTGATGGAGGCTTGGATGCAATCCTTGCCTTGAAGAAGAGATGTACTTATCCTTTCCTGCAAAGTATATTGTTTCCTGGCCAACTACAAGATAAGAGTCAACCTCATATTTTTTAAATGTCCTCTATAGGCCCTGCCTCTGGAGTAGATCTTGTTAATAGAATGAGGCCTGGGGGAAATCTTGGTCAAATGTGGGTGCATTTTGATCACATACAACGTGTTAAAGGGTGGGCCACTATGGCTGCTCATGTATATGACCCCTATATATGTGACCTATTGACCATTGCTACATGTGAGTTTAAAGTACAGAACACAGATGCACAAGTGCAATTTTGGCACATGTTAAATGAGCAAATGTTGCAAAATGGATTTGAGAAACCAGACTTTCGAGGGTTTATGGTAGATAGTGCTGGTTCAAATTGGTTGGCTGTAAGGACTGTGTACAATGGAGGGCCGAAAAATAGAATGTAGGGAAAAGAGAGAACTTGTATTTTCCATTGGGAAATGAGTATGGTTGATCACACAAGACGCTGCATTACCTCCCAGTTTCAAGAGAAACACAAATCATTATGCCGAAGTTGGAGAAACGCAACCACAGATGCCGTAGCAGATGAATGGAAAAATAGGATTAGAAAGTTTTGGTCTCCTACCCATGTGAGGGAAGGTGAATTGACTGTCCTCCAAGTCTGGATGGCCTTTTGGGACATTCGTGTTAGTCAATGGGGAGGCATGTTCTTAACGCAACATGAAAATGTTGGCTTTGTACCTACAGTAAATCTATATGAGAACAAGCACTCTAGCATTAGAGCGGGTCATGGGTTGCAAAAATATGTGTCTCTATACGAAGCTTCAGTTTCAGATCTTGCAATGAGTGCTTTACAAAGTGCCCATTATCATGCATACATGTTAGGAAAGCACTCTGGGACTAGACCAGATTTGGAAATTTTGCGAAGACGAGTTTTTGAGGGTAATTCAAGTAGAGCACAACAAAATAAGCTTGTGGATTTGACAGAGATTGTGCTAGAAGAGGCTGGATTGAACTCTCCAGAGTTGAAGAGACCCATGACTGAACCCTTAACAACAAGAAGAAAGAGGGGTTCAGGATTACCTACTGAGGAGCATGAACTAGATAGTCATCGTCGTGAGTACATCACAGTGACAACAAATAGAGTGCTTGGTAAAAGAGGAAAGCCAAATATAGCAAGCCATTTAGGTCAACCAATTTGTAAAGAGACAGATGTGCATGTTGCCAATTGGGCAATACAGAGAACTGATCCACACAGTGTTGTCACATGCTTTGGGTACATGAAACATATGCGAAGGAGGTGTGGGGTGTTGATTAATGCACAGGGTAGAGGGGCTGATCATGGAGTGCCTACACCATGCTTCAAAGGTAGAAGACTCAAGAATGAGGTCTTGAAAGGGTAGAGGATGATGGTCCCTCTTGGTGGTTGCATTGAGTTTCTTATAATCGATGTAGACCCACCACTCGTTGTTTTTCTTTGGGGTGACTACCACTAGTGAAACCCATTCAGTATTGTGAACCGGAACAATAAACCCAGCTTCGACAAGCTTCTGCAACTGTGAGCACAAAGCGTCGGTTTGTAGGGGCCCTAATCTTTGATACTTTTGAGCCACTGGCTTAGCATCAGGCTTTAGCTCTATCTTGTGTTCTATGGCAGTCACATGGCGAAGGTGGTGGTAGCTAGTTGCGAAGAGGTCAGGGAAGTCTTTGAACATTTCTAGGAACTCATCTTTCTCACTTGGAGTGAGGTCAGGGGACAGCATAGATTCAAGTTGTTGAGAACTAGCTGTTACCTTTTCTATGGGTGGCGGGGTCGGAGACACCCCCATCATGTAAACTTCTTCCTCTGAGAACTCCTCCCCCTCGTTTGAATCTTCCATTGACTCAGACACCGAGAATGAGAGAGTATGACTATCTTGCTCCTTTTCTTCTTCTGGTTTAGTGGCACCTGGTTGCACCGGGATCTTCTCCTTTGAAGCACCAAAAGACATGTGTCTTGTCTTCCAAAAGCTGACTACATCACTCTTTCTCAACCACGGTCTCCCGAGTATGGCTGGGTAACTCCTGTGTGTATCTTCAATGTCCACTACATAGAAATTGATAGTGATGGGAAAATCCTCAATGACTCCCAAGGTGGCGAGTCGTCGACCATCTGCTACCTTGATTCGAGTGGAGGAACGCCTGGTGCATTTCAAATTCAACTTCTTCATGATACGGGGCACCATGATATTACATCCAGCTCCCTGATTAACACACACACTTTTGATACGGCAATTATCTATGATGACATCTATTGTATGCGGGTGCCGATCAACTTCTTCAGAGATAGAAGAAATCTCTTGTACCTTTCCTTTTTTCTTGCTCTTCCTTGTTGAGAGCCCTTGCTACAGCTCACGTCTCACCTTAGGGCTTAATGCTATTAGTTGAGGAAGTGTGATGCTCAAATACCGATGAGCAAGGTCCTGAACGACCGAATAGTCTTCTTGCCCTGAGCCGATAGGAAAATCTGAGGGCGATCACTTACTCCTATGAGATATTTTAGTGTTGGTGGGTCTGCCATCTCAACATCTGAGGGATCTGAGAAGGACACCTTCTTCCCAAGGTCAAGGACCTCTACTTTGGAATTGTCGGTGCCCGATTCACTTAGAAGAGTCACCCTTGGAATATTGGGACATTCGGTGTGATAACGACCCTTTTAGTGGCACTCGTAGCACACAACATTGACACGTTCTTTTGGAGGGCAATCGGCTTGATTTCTCATGCCCACCATCTCAAGCTGAAGATCATTCAGGGCCTTGGCAAGGTCATTGACTCCGAGTTCTTTAGCAGGAGGAGCTGAGGGAGTAGGAAGGAGGGGGGCTTGTGGGCAAGGCTGGGGAAATCTTCCAGGCGAAGGGTGAGGATATACACCTTGGTAAGGGTAAGCATCTAAAGGAGGACCATACATTTGAGGTGGAGGCAGTGGATACATCCTTGATGGGGGGTGGGGGTATGCCCTTGAGTTGGACCCCCCAGGTTGTTGTTACAAGAATTGAGGGGGTTGCGGAAGGACAACTATCTTCTTTGAAGTGGGGTCAGACTGAACTTTATCAAACTTTTGAGCAATCTCTTGTGCTAGCACCATGGTCTCTGGACTCTCCCATTTAAGCTTGAGGTGGAATTCATCATTTGCTCCTGCTACAAGGTAGCTCAGCACATGCTGAGTCATTCCAGCTCGAAATCCGGTGTTGTCCTCCTGCGTGGCAATTAAATGGTCTAGGAGAACGGCTGCTCGATCTACATATCGACGTGCCGTCTCACCTTCTGACTACTTCAGGTTTGCCACCTGCAGGTACACATTCTCCGGCTCCTCTTCTTTGTCGAAATACTTGATCATAGCTGTTGTCAATCATGGCCAGCTTTGGCGAACGTCCTTGACTTGCTTCTCATACCACACTTGAGCTAAACTCTCTAGAAATGTGGGAAGAACCAACAGCCATCTATCTTTAGTAAGAAAGTTGAGAGAAACACAACAGTGCTTGAAGGCCACAACATACTCATTTGGATTTTCTTCAACCCAACCACAGAACACGAGAATGTCAGCCATGCTTGGAAAATGAAAAAGAGAGAGATGAAATGAGGCTTATCTATTGGCAAACAATGGAAAGAGGTAGCTTGAACTGAAAATCAAGTGAAGACACATCCACAAAGCACACATAGGTAGGGTAGGGTGTGACTGGTGTATTGTGAAATACTACACGAGAAGAATCTTCAGCATAGAATAGCTCATAGAAAATCTTAAAAGGACCAACCCTCATGATATTGCATCCATCTTTACAAGCGAGGGTTAGAGACATGGCATTGCATAAGAATGCCTTAACAAATGTCAATAGTTGGAGAGCTTGCACATCACCTTCAGCTACTTCTAGTTCTTGTAGTCGCCATGCTATTTCTTCAAGGGGTGTGCGGTTTGGCATCCTTATTTTGAGAAATGTCCTTAAGGACCTTTCTGATGATGTTCTGAAGTCGGTAGACTCATATCAAATATGCCCAACACTTAGTTTCATGATGACTAGAACCTTTGCATTCCTTTTACAAATGATCACCCTCATTCATGGCTTGCGGCTTTGTTGGGGCGGTGCTTCCACTCGCTTCATGCGTGATTGAAGTACAAGCTTCTCGTGCCAAGAAATTAGTAACTAAATTTTGAGTTCAAGGGATATCCTGAATTTTTACCTCTTCAAATTGTTGGCAAAGTTCCAATGCTTGTTTATATCGTGGAACCAAGCCTTCGCTCCGCACCTTCCACCTTCCACTAACTTGTTCACACACGAGTTGAGAATCTCCTTGCACCTCAATTTGCTTGATGCGATGTTCTTGCATCTTTTGTAGCCCAAAAATGAGTGTCGAGTACTCAGCTTGGTTGCAAGTACTTGTTGGTGCAGACTTGTTATAACAATACACCTCACGCCCTGGTGAAGTGCGGCTTCACACCGACACCAACAGCCTTGGTCGAAGGTTTGTATGCTCCGTCAAATTGAAGGAGACAAGATGTCATCACACCAAGACTAAAATTCGGACACCCCAAGTTTCTCGGTAGTCCAAGATAGGTAGAAGGAGAGGGTGGGGAGAATTCAATACTTGAGCAAGACATTTAGCACCAAATAAACTTGCAATCCTTTGTTGATAGTTTATTTTTAGACCAAAAAGAATCACAACTTGAAGCTCAAAATGTGGCACAAAGGGTTGATTAGGTACAAAGGGATTCCTTGGTCGAAACATTACCAACCGTAGCCGAGCCCTAGAAACCTTTGTAGTGAGGTCGAGAAGAAATCATTCAAGATGACTTATCCACAGGAATTAATAAGCAGATGCACCAAATCTCCCCCCAAGCTTGTGGATCATCCCACCCTTGGAAGAATGTCACCCTTTTAATTACCTCTGATGCAACAAGTAGCTCGATCACCACATAGTGAGTAGAATTGGAATCAAAGCCCTCCCAGTGTATCACTAGTTCTTTACCTTGAATCATCCACGGTGTATCATCCCACCCGTTGTCTCCTTGAGCAATGCATTGTACAATCAGTTGTTGAAGATTGACATAAAGATCAAGAAAGAGATCTCACCAATTGGTAGCCGTAATGAGTGGAGGACCAAGCACCAAATCCTTGAACTCGTCGAGAAGTGACATAAATATCCACCCTCCTCGTGTGGCATGCGCCCAAGGAGTGAACTTGAAAAAGTTTAGAATCTGCGATCTAGTATGAGATGTGAATAGAGTACATGAAATGAACTACTTTTTCTTTTTATAGCAAGAGGAAACTCCCTATGGTTAGAGAGTTACAGTTCATAAGATTTCAACATATAAGCAATATCATTACACTTTCATCACTTCCTTATTTGTTGGCCCATTAGTAAGTCTTCCTTTTGTGAATGGGAAGGTCTTGGGTTCAATTCCCACTCCTTAATAAAAAGAGAGGAGAGGAGAGGAGAAGAGGATAGGGGTGCGAGATTTGTTCCAGTTTTGCAGAAGCCTAGAAAATCTGTCGCGGCCAGAAGATGCAGAAACCCAAAGAATCAGTTGCGATCTCTCCGTGATACGGAGATGCGCCAGTCGCAACCAGGGGGTGCGCGGGTGTTGCAGTTTTACAAATGTGCCTGGTATGACCAGAAGATTTGCTAGCCAGAATATGCGTAGATGCACAAGAACCACATGCAGACTGGATAGGGGCACGAGATGTGTTCCAGTTTTGCACAAGCCTAGAAAATCTATTGCGACCAGAAGACAGAGGAACTCAGAGATTCAGTCGTGATCTATCCACGACGCACAGATGCGCCAGCCGCAACTAGGGGGTGCACGGGTGTTGCAGTTTTGCAAATGCACCTGGTACGACCAGAAGATTCACTAGCCATAATACACACAGATGTGCAGGAACCACGAGCAGAAGGCACGTAGACTGGAAGCACAAAAGTAGGGGAGTTTTGCAGTCGTAGAGACAGAGAACCGTGAGCAGAAGACACGTAGATTGGAGGTGTAGAAGTAGAGAACCGCACACAGAAGGTGCTGCAGTACTACACCCAACCGTAGGAGTAATAAATTTTATGCCACTAGCCGATGAGTCTTCGATCCTAGCAACCACACCAATACTATTAACTAGAAAATAAATCAAGGCATGAAGCTAGATGCTAGGCATGGCGACGCTCGAGGGCCATGGAGGAAAAGGGAACATGAGGGAAGAAGCATCAACATAGGTGGGGAAAAGGGATTAAGAGGGGTGGGAATGAAGAGAGGGACTATGGCACAAGGGGGAAGGAAGAGGGGGAAGAGGAGCATGTACATGATGGGAGGTGGAATGTAGAGATGGAGACATCAAGGGAAGAGAGTCATGCTTTATTTGGAAGGAAGGATGGGGGGGAAATCAAAGTACTAGCTAGGTGGCTTTACAAGGATGAGCATGTTACATCAAGGAATAGTCCCCTCCTTTTATAGCTAAGAGAGGGGGTCTCTCCCAATAAATGCATCCTCCCACATGCATGGTGTGTGTGGAAGAGTCTCCCATGTGGGCTAGGTGGGTACGCACTCTCAATTGTGTGTAACAACCCTTTGCCTAATTTTTCCACATAAATCAAACCCCATATCCCAAGTCTAAGATACTCCCTTGGTCTCTTCCCAATTTTATAATACATTCAAACATCTAGGAGGACAAGTTGAGGGTTGGCACAAGGAGTCTTGCCACCTCATCCTACTTTCCCCATTATTTAACTTGCATTCTTGGACTATCTACACCCCCCCTACATGGGCCTATCCTACAGGGAGGGAATAATCCAATCTAATATCCATCTCCACCTATTTTATATTACTTCTCCCATGGTCCTTGGGCCATGTCTCACTAAATGCAGGCATGGGACCGCCTAGGTGGAGGGGTGGCACATGGAGGAACCATGCCCCGCCTTAACATTTTATAATATTACTACCATGGATTATGTGCAACACACCTTATGGATCCTCTTACATGGAAGGGTGGCACATGGTCATGCCCTGCCACCTCAACCCTAGGCCCCATGCACACCATATTTTATTATATTATTCCCACACATACAAGCACACACACATATTTATGCCTTTTACCTTGGTCAAATTTATCCATAACAACACACACACACACACACACACACACACACACGCACACACACACACACACACACACACACACACACACACACACACACACACACACACATCTTTTTGGGGTGAAAAATTACGTGCGCGTGCACACACACGCATGTGCATGCGTGTACATGCACATGCACATGCATGCTTGCTCACATGCATGCACATGTGCACACACATGCTAGTAATTAGAGCACTCAATCAAGCTATATGAATTAGTGAGGTGCATGCATAAATGGAGATTCATGCACATATGCGACCAATTGCAATCCTCATTGCTCAACCTATCCC
Source organism: Dipteris shenzhenensis (assembly GCF_047967505.1). NCBI lineage: Eukaryota > Viridiplantae > Streptophyta > Polypodiopsida > Gleicheniales > Dipteridaceae > Dipteris > Dipteris shenzhenensis. The sequence continues at coordinate 20,891,737 of NC_141617.1, read as the reverse complement.
TAGTGGCCTTTCCTTATAATACTCTGCAGGTGCCTCTTGAGACTTGCTCTTTAGATTCCATGAACCATGTCATCTTTTCCACTTAACTTTTTGGAAGAACGATTGTTCTAACTCACCAAATTTATGTCACTGTAACATCACCAGCTAGCATGACTATATAGGAGGTGCTAATAAATCTACATTTTTGCATTCTTTTTGATTGCGACCTATTGAGGTAGTTCCTATATTGGAATTGATATCTTGTTTGAGAAATGATTTGCCACCATTACTTTCCTTTTTGTGTGCGAGCTTCTTCAATCTTTAGAAAAGAAGTGATGTAATTGACAAAATGCAACTAACAGAGTTTGTTAATACATACAAAAATGTAACATCCCTTCTTGTATTGGCATCATTGGGAGGTGACAAAATATGAAGAGGGGAGAGGAGAAGAGTGGAGATGAGGAGAGAGGGCACAGCTAGAGAGCACACCACAAATGACTAACTGTACACTAGAATTAGTTGAAAAAATAGAATATATACAAACCCTTTTAGGGTTAGGGTTAGGGAAGCTAACCCTTTCCTTTATAGCACTCTATAAGGTTAGTGCTATGCACATATGATCACGTGATGGTGCTATGCACACATGATCACATGATGTTGAGCGTGAACTCTCAACACCTTCCCTCAAGATCAACATCATGAAGTAGGCCTTCCCTCAAGATGATGATTCTGGGGAATCGAAGAAGGACTGAGCATTACATTCCATCACACCCCTTTAATGGGAATGTCCTTCCTCTGCATCAAACCAAGAGCTAGTCGGTGTTTCTCGAATAGCTCTTTACCGAGTGGTTTGGTAAAGATATCTGCAACATTTTCTTTGCTATCACAATGCCGCAGTGTGATGTCACCAAGTAACACTCTTTCTCTGATGAAGTGCTCTCTGACATCAATGTGTTTTGTTCTGGAGTGATATACTGGATTTTTGGCCAATGCTTGAGCCGATTGATTATCACAGTATATTGTTGTTGGCTTTGACTCATCAAAGTAATCTGTTTCTGACAATAGTCTTCTGAGCCATATAGCCTCACATGCACCTGTAGTGAGTGCTCTATATTCTGCTTCAGTCGAAGACAAAGAAACAGTTGGCTGTTTGTTTGACAACCATGATATAGCACCTTGACTAAGGAAAAATGCATATCCCTGTGTCGATCTCCTGGTCTCATGATCTCCAGCATAGTCACTATCACAGTATCCATGCAACCGTGGATGACTTCCTCTGTATTCTATCCCAAATTGTCTTGTACCTCTGATGTATCTCAAGACTCTTTTGGCTGCATTCCAGTGAGACTGTTTTGGATTTGCCATAAATTGTGCTAGTGAGCTTACTGCATAACAAATATCTGGCCGTGTGATTGTCAGATATATAAGAGATCCAATGAGTTGCCTGTAGTATCTGTCATTGACTGTAGGCTTTTCTGAATCTTTAGTAAGTTTCAAACTCTGTTCCATGGGAGTGGCTGCAATCTTGCAATCTGCCATATGAAACTTCTTCAGGAGACTGTCAACATATTTGAGCTGACTCATGAATGTGCTATCTGAATCTCTCCAGAACTCAATTCCAAGACAATAGTGCATAAGTCCAAGATCTTTCATGTCGAACTCTGCAGATAAGTCTTGTTTTAGCTTTCTGATGAAGCTATCCTTGCTTCCTGTCACAATCAGATCATCTACGTACAAAAGTGCAATAGTAATATCCTCCCCTTGAACTTTGTAGTAGAGAGTATGATCTGCATTTGACTTCATGTATCCCAGATCAGCAAAATACTTGTTAATTCTGCTGTACCAACTTCTGGGTGCTTGTTTTAAGCCGTAGAGACTTTTCTTGAGATGGCAAACCTTGTTCTCTGTTCCTGGTTCAATATAACCGGCTGGTTGTTGCATGTAGACTTCCTCGTCTAGGTAACCATTGAGAAATGCATTCTTGACATCGAGCTGATACACATTCCATTTACTGAGTGTCGCTAGTGATATCAAGAACCGTATGGAATCCATCTTTGCTACTGGAGCATAAGTCTCATCATAATCTTGGCCATATTGTTGTGCAAATCCTTTTGCAACTAATCTGGCTTTGTATCTCTGAATACTGCCATCTGGATTGTACTTCACTTTGTATACCCATTTGTTGGCTATGGCCTTCTTTCCTGGTGGAAGGTCGCATAATTCCCAAGTGTTATTTTTATACAAAGCATCCATTTCTTCATTCATTGCAGTTTGCCATTCTGGCTTATCTACTGCGTCTTCGAAGTACACTGGCTCTTCTGTAGCCATGATGGTAGTCATAAGAGCATAGTTGGTGGTTTCCACCTGAATTGCTTTGCCTTTCTGAGCATATGTCAATCTGGCTGGTGGTCTGCTTTCCCTAGTAGACCGTCTGAGCTGCTGTGACACTGATTGGGGTGTTGCTGGCAATTCTTGCTCTTCTTCATCAACCTGTTCTGTAGATGACTGTGAAGTTGATGCTTCTATCTCCTGTGTAGGTGAGGTTTTCCATTCTGATTCCTCATCGAAGATTACATCTCTGGAGATAATGACTTTGCGGTTGATGGGATCATACAATTTGTATGCTTTACTTTCTTCACTGTAGCCAACCATGATGCATTTGCGTGACTTAGCATCCAATTTCCTGCGATGATCATCATGTATGTGGGCATATGCTATGCAACCAAATATGCGGAGATGCCCAATGCGTGGCTTGTGTCCAGTGAATGCTTCATAAGGAGTCATTCCTTGTATCGGTTCGGTAGGAAGCCGATTAAGCAAGTAGTTAGCTGTAGCTATTGCTTCTGCCCAATACTGATTCGGAAGATGCCTTTCACTAAGCATTGCTCTAGCACTGTCTGCTAAAGTCCCATTCTTCCTTTCAGCTATTGCATTTTGCTGAGGAGTATCTGCACATGTGAATTGTCTTCGAATGCCGTGAGTTTTGCAAAAGTTCATGAAGGCTGAAGACATGTATTCACCTCCTCTATCTGATCTCATGACCTTGATCTTTCTGCCTGTCTGGTTTTCTACCATGGCTTTGAATTCTTGAAATCTGGCAAACACTTCAGATTTCTCTTTCAGAAAGTAGACCCAACAATATCTGCTGTAGTCGTCGATGAAGGTCAAGTAATAAAGTGAACCATTGATGCTGCGGGTCTGGGCATAACCCCATACATCTGTATGAATTAAATCAAGAATACCTCGTGCACACGAGAGGTACTTCTGACAAAGTTGGTTCGCTTTTGTTTGCCGAAGCAGCATGCTTCACAAACCTTTCCAAGAAACTGTAGCTTCGGAATCCCAATTGCCATATTTTGATTCCTTAGATCTAACAAGTACTTGAAGTTGACATGACCATATCTCTTGTGCCATTTTGCAGATAGTGGCATCTGTTGCATTTGAGCTGACATGGCATGCTTATCTGGTACTGTAGCTAGCATCCTGTACAAGCGTCCTTCCTTGACACCTTTTGCTACTAGCTGACCTCTTTTGGATTTGTCTCTGATAGTGCATTCATCACCGTCGAAGATGACTTTGTAGTTGTGTTCCGTCATTTGACCTACTGACAAAAGGTTCTTGCTGAGCTTTGGAACATAGAGCACATCTTTGACTAATCCTTTTGCACCAGTGAAATTGTTCATAGGGATAACACCTGTCCCTTGAACCGGATTCGGTGTATTGTCTGCTGTGTAGATGACATTCTTTTGACCTTCTAATGGCTTCATTTCTGTGAACCATTCCTGATGATTTGTCATATGAGATGATGCACCGCTGTCGATGTACCAAGGATCCTGTTCCACTTGGTCGACTTGATAACTGAAATCTTCTTTGGGATTGAAATCAGTGTCTAGGTGCATTGTATCAGTCTGATGCAATTCCTCACTTGCAAGAAACATATTGCCATGTTCATTTGCAAAATGACTGTGACTAGAATGTCCACCACGATGATTTCCTCTTCCTCGGGAATTCCCTCGATTACTGCTGGATTGACCGCCTTGGTCATACTGCTTCTTGCGGCAATCTCTTTCATAGTGTCCAAACTTGTGACAATAGTTGCATTGAATGTTTGACACATTGGTGGATGCATTCCCTCGTCCTTGGAATCTTCCTCGGTTGGAATGATTTCCTCTTTGCTGATTTTGATGTTGCTGAGGATGCTGCTGATGCTGATGCTGATTCTGACTTTGATTTTGACCACTTTTCTGATATGATCTACCTCTGTTTCTGCCTTTGCCTCTGCTTCTGTCTGAAGCTGTGAATGCCTGATCATTAGAATGACCTTTACGTGCTTGAATGGCTTGAGTCCTGAGTTCTTCACCAAGTAGAACTGACTGAAGTTCTTCCAGTGTTGGAATTTGCCGTTGGATGGCAATACTCTGGACTAGATTCTCATATCCTTCTCCTAGTCCATTCAGGATTACTTGAACCATTTCTACGGGATTCATAGTCTCTCCTGCTGCTGCAAGTTGATTGTTGTAGTCTTTGATGCGGAGTACATAAGCATGACCGGTTTCATTGCTATTGCGGAAACTCTGGTTGATCTGGTTTCTCAAGGTGAGAATCCTGGATGTGTTCTTGGACTCGTAGAGAGCTGCGAACATATCCCATGCTTCTTTTGATGTCTTGACTGTGTTGAGCTGTGCTAGCATGACATCTTGCACATTCTGCTTGATCAGGTGATAGGCATACTTGTCTTTCTTATCCCATTCTGCTTGAGCTCGGGCAATGGCAGGATCTGCTACTGGTGCGGAAACTGTTTGTGTAGATGTAGATCCCGATGTAGATCCCGTTGCTGGTGCTGTGACAACAGATGGAGTAGAGCTACTGGTGGCTGGATCTGCCAATGGTCTAGGTATGGATCCATCGACATACTCCCATTTGTCCTGAAGCACAAGAATGGTCTCCATTCGGTATTTCCATGTACCGTAATTGGAGTTGTCTAACTTAGCAGATGCCTCCAGATTGAGGTTGCTAGTCGACATGGTGCAAACAATGTACTCAAAAAATGTCCTGGAAAAACTCTGTATGAATCAACTGCAAATACACTGAAGATGCCAAGTGAAATCTCTGTACCGTCGGTGAAGATAGAACTGCAGTAAATAAGATCTGACCTGTGTTACAAGGCTTGTGGCAATGATGCCGGGAATAGCCAAGAGGCTTTACAAGGCTGAAAATGATGTGCACGATGCCGTGAGATAGCCAAATAGGCTTTACAATGGTGGCATGTGTGTGTGAAATCAAGTGCTATCTGCCCACTGAATCAATCTGCAATGCCTCTGAACTCTGAAGTCTGCTCACTGAACTGATGAACGTAAGGTTTCAGGTAATGCAATGATGTGAAATCGGATGTGAGCGTATGGACTGACTCCGAGTAGGTACTAGTCGGGAATTTCGGGCATGGCTTAGATTGGCAACTTGGGGAATTCAAAGCGTCCCCTCTATGGCGATCTAGTCTACTCTGATCTAGATCTAAACCAACCGTCGATCGATGAAAGAACAGCAAATAATTCCTTTTCCTTTGTTCTTTTTAAGTGCTGGGTCAGATGCGTCGATGTAGAGGCAAATGTGCGTGAAGGAAGTGGTTTTGTCGGCGAGGCTCAAATGTGAGTGTAACTTGCGCCGAAATGTGCGCGTGATGTAACGAGCGCGTAGAGCACGAAAAATCGAGCGACTTTCCTTTTTGGAGCACCCTCAAATTCTTCCTGGATCAAGAGATATGACTTGATCTAGGTGGAGGGGCAAAAGGAGTGCAAATGGTGCTCAATGATGATGTGTCACTGTGAGTCACATGGAGTGATGATGTGGCACTGTGCTTAGCAAGAGGTGTGCCAGTGAAGCTCTGTGCTGAGGTGGCAGTGCTGAGGTGTCACTGATGACGTGGCACTGATGACGTGGCAATGATGACGTGGCACAAGTGACGTGGCACAGATGACGTGGCAGATGACGTGGCACAAATGACGTGGCAGATGACGTGGCAAAATGACGTGGCAAATGATGTGGCAGTGCTGACGTGGCTGATGACGTGTCACTGGTGACGTGGCTGATGACGTGTCACTGATGACGTGGCAGGTGACGTGGCCTGATGACGTGTCACTGATGACGTGGCAGTCGGTGATGACGTGGCAGTCGGTGCTGACGTGGCAGATAGGATTGGCTGATGACGTGGCAGATGGATAAGGTGGTGACGTGGCAGATGCTGAAGCCTGCTGACGTGGCCGGATAAGATGTCGTTGCCACGTGTCGATAGGAGGGCCACCGGAATCTTTCGGAGATTCTGTCGTAGATGCCGATTCCGTCCGTGTGTCCGACGCGTTTGGTTCTTCGACATCCGTCGATAATCTCTTCAAATCGGGAGCTATTCCTCAGAAATCTCTCCAAATCAGTAGCAATTTCTCAGTCACGTCTGCAGATTAGTAGCATTTCGCATTAATCTCTTTAAATCGGAAGCGATTTCTCAGAAACCTCTGCAAATCAGCAGCATTTTCCCAGTAATCTCCAGCATTTTCGCAGTAACGTCTTCCAATCGGGAGCCGATTTCTCAGAAATCTGTGCAAATCAGCAGCAATTTCTCAGTAATCTTGGCAGATTAGGAGCATTCCGCAGTAAGCTCTGCAAATCGGGAGCGATTTCTCCGAAAAATCTCAGAGTAATCTCTGCAAATCAGGAGAGTTTTTGCTGCTCTCGTCGCTTCATCTTCTTCTCCTGATCGATTCCTCCATCTCTCCCCGATCTCATCGATCTTCTGTCGTTGCCAATGGACGCTTCACCACCGGAAGCCGCTCCTCAACCGTCAGAGCAACCGGGCCTCAAATATTTGGGCTTCTTCGAAATAGCTGTGGACAAGGCTTCCAAATACGTAGCAAATATTTATGAATTTGCAAAAGACAGCTCTGGTCCGTTGAAACCAGGTGTTGACAGCGTCGAGAGCACGGTTAGGACGGTTGTTGGTCCTGTATATCAAAAACTCGAGGGAAAGCCTTATGAGATTTTGCTCTTTGTGGACAAGAAGGTGGATGATGCAGTCGGCGTTCTGGAAGGCGTCGTGCCTCAAACTATCAAAGAGAAATCATATCAGGCAAACAGATCTCGCAAGATCTCACTCATAGCAGAAATCTCTCAGCATAGTTCTCTCATGAAACTTTTCAAGAGCTCTCTCAATGAATCCTCTCACAAACTAGATCTCTCTCTCTCACTCTATGAAGGAAATTCTTCTCAATAATGAAATCACTCAAGAACTCAAAGAAAGAATAATGGACGGAAATTTCCTCTCAATGACGGAAATTTCTCTCAACGGAAGTGAAGGGAAGGATCTCACAATCACTCAAGAGAACTCTCAATCTCACAATCACTCTCACAAGAAGGATGGCGCCTCAACGGAAGGCAGAACCATGCTCTGATACCATGACAAAATATGAAGAGGGGAGAGGAGAAGAGTGGAGATGAGGAGAGAGGGCACAGCTAGAGAGCACACCACAAATGACTAACTGTACACTAGAATTAGTTGAAAAAATAGAATATATACAAACCCTTTTAGGGTTAGGGTTAGGGAAGCTAACCCTTTCCTTTATAGCACTCTATAAGGTTAGTGCTATGCACATATGATCACGTGATGGTGCTATGCACACATGATCACATGATGTTGAGCGTGAACTCTCAACAGGAGGTATTTAAAAAAAGTTCAACCTAGATGACTAAGAATAAACAATGTCCAAGAGCAGTACGCTTCTACATGAATACCATAAATTATAGAATAAAACATAGATATTCCTTATTGCCAATAGAAACAAAAACTTGGTCTATTCCATCACAGCATGTATTACCAATGTATATGAAGGCTTTCATTTAAAGAACATTCAATTTGCTTTCATCTCCAAGTTTTCAACTTCTTATTCTATGTATGAAAGAATGATCACGTGATTATGGACGATTGTTTTGAAATGCAATTTAAATTCCAAGTCGCTAAAACTTCAACATGTTATATATCTCCATGGGCATACAAATCTCTACATTTATTGTATGGAAGCTAGAATTCTAAGAGAGTCTATGTCCCATAACTATTTTTGAAAAAATTACAAACATTTCCATCTATAAAGTTCGACACACAACCATATAAAAGTTTCTCACCATGCATAAATTGGCACATTTCATGGACGATTGGGATCACTAGAATTTATTAAACAAAGAAAAACTCAACCTATGTAATTAGAATCTAGATATTATCCTAAATTAGTATATTTTCAAGCACCCATATCATATAAATTATGTAACAAAAGATACATACCCATTATTTGAAAAATGATACTTTTTATATTCATTCAAATCATGCACAACCAATGCATATGGAGACATCTATCTAAAGAACATTCTTTTAATTCCCAATTTTCATCCATAGAACATTGTTGTGATTGCTAATGCCTTCCTAACCAAAATTTCATTTAACATAAAGAATTAATAGGGATGATAGTTTGGTATTATGAATAATTATTTTCAAATGTGATTTAATTGAACTCTTTACAACTTCAATGCATCAAATATTACCATGGGCATACATACCTCTATATCCATTCTCTTAACATCATATTCTAAGGGTATCCATGCCCCATAATCCTTTTCCAACAAATGTATATTTCATGTATAAGATCTCGCATGCAACCTAATACCTAATAACTACTCTCACTCATGCACAATCTAGTACACTTCATGTGGCTGATTCACATCACCAGAAAAGTTTAGTTTAGCTAATTAAGGATTTTGTTCACGTTTTCACATTTGCATTAATGCATAAGTTTACAATCATCATTTTGGTCTAAAGTGCCATAGAAATGACATTATCATGTTGGTAATCTAGGACAATTACCAGTGAATTAGAGGAATATACTGGCGGTAATGTACTTAATATTGGTAGTCATAAACACTTTTTATACCAATTCTATATGCGACATCTATGAAGTTGATTTCAGATGATTTAGTATTTTCATTCTTGATGTAAAATGGTTTAGAACTATTTACAATGGTCCCCGTGCGATAGTGAGAAAAGATAGTAGCGGTTTCTTTGCAATAGACTCCACCAAACATTGGACCGATGAAAGTGATACTTTTGTTCTTCCCAAGCACTGTGAGCAGGTGCATACTAATGGTTTAATTAATCGTAGCTTTTGTTTTCAAAGATCCATTGATACATGTACTTGAGCATAATTTCATATATATAATTGACGACATTTGGCACCCATCTTCAATATAGGTGGTTTTTCATCCGGATCATTTTGATCCAAGATGGTGGTACATGATCCAAGTTGCATCACGAAGTAAGCAAAATTTTGAAGATAGAGATAGTATGTTTTTATGTTACCTTTGGTATTAATATTTATACCATGATTCAGTAGATTTATATAAGAGGATTTGTAAATTTACTAGCGATACTTTTGACTTGCAAGTCTTGCCTATCTTTTTCTTGCAAGAGACTTGAGCGGTTTTCACTTAGCAAGATTGTAGTCCATATCTCCTATACCTAGGGTGGTGGGGTAACGTGGGCCACAATTGAGTCATGAGAGAAAGAGGGTGAAGGAGTGTTCACTATGGTTGCAAAAGTGGTCAACTGCCCTGAAACCTAGCATATTGTAGTAAGGGTCACTCACAACTGCAAGCTAATGAATCAAAGGAATGAGATTTCCAAGATATTATTTTTGCCAATTTTTTCAAATGGGAGTATGTTGTAAATTGCCTTTAATTTCTGTAAGGTGCCAATTTTATTTGGAGAGATTGTATTAATGCATGTATATGCATTTGGAATCATTGTTTGAAAACCAGATTTGCATTTGTTGTCGATTTTAATGTGTTCTTTTATTGATGTTTGCAATAGCAATGGAGCCCATAAATATTGAGGGATGCATGCTTACTTGATACATGAAGATGTAACATGATGTGATGCATGCTCACACACAGTGTCCACCTCCTTCATACTTCATCTCCTCTTTTCTAGCTTATCATGCAAAACCCACCTCCATCCTCTTGACTTTCGAGCAAATTTTGAGACACACCAAGGCCATTGATCTCCACACATACCTCAGAGTCGACCAAGTCCAATAGGATGGGAGCATAGAAATTCCTTCATGTGAGCATAGAGAGGTTTCATGGGGGGTAGCGTTGGCATCCTGAATAACCAATTCGTATTGAGCTATGGTCGGAGCTAGCTGGGCTGCTTGGGTGGGAACTTGTGAAGGCATACAAAGTGTGGACTCTGCTGGTAGGAGAAGGGCAGGACCATGGAGGAGGGATAGCGTTGGCATTCTGAACAACCAATTTGTATTGAGCTATGGTCAGTGCAAGCTGGGCTGCTTGGGTGGGAACTTGTGAAAGCATATAAAGTGTGGACTTTGCTAGTAGGAGAAGGGCAAGACCATGGGGGAGGGATCAGTGAGAGCCGAAGGAGGAGCAACGAGTTGATGGATAACGATAGAATTTTTGATTTTTCAATGTGAGGCAAGGTTGGCAAGACCATGTACACCGTCGGATTAGAGGCTCTTTATTTCAAGGCAATCCATGCAGAGGTTGGGGGACCAACATCACCAATGTCCCTCTCATGGATGGGAGATGTGCGGAATGCTAAATGTAAAACTTGAATTAATAGGCTCTGTCTTAATGCAAGTAGACAGTTTTCAACCAACATTGACACACCATGTTTAGTAGAAATGGGAACATTTAGTCATGATAATTCCAATAATAAAAATAGGGACATGTCTTTTATGGTTGCTTTACAGTTGAGCTTTTAAAAAGAGAAGTCAACTAAAATGAAATTTAACATCATGGATACATTGTTGGATAAAATATAAGAATATGGATAGTTAAGTAAACTGGTTAAAATTGGCTTTGAGTATTGAATATCCCTTGAAAAGGAATATAGATCATTAGAACATGCCTCCTCATATTGCTCAGTAAAACATCCCTACTTGCTTGCCCTGGGCATTCACTACAAAGCTTTGATGTGTTTTCATCACATTTATTGTTAAAATTGGTTTTTTTAAATTACTACTTAAAACATTGCTATGTTGGAGGGTATATACAACGGTATGGACTCGTCTCTATATTTGACGATACAAGCATTGGTATTTTTCAACTACTATCCCATCATAACTAACATATACCATTGTCTCACCATGTATATGGTCAACACCGTTGCATATACTGTTGGGTATACTGACACTATGTCTTGAAAACAAATTTGGCTAGAATGAGAAAACAATGTCCCATTCAGCCCCAACATTATTAGATAATTTCTTAGTAAGGCCCATGCAAAGTATTGTACCCATACATACACATGATGGTAGAAGTATATTGATGCAAATTTTTAAGAGCATTTAACGCATGGTACATGATAAAAAACTTGGAAATATGAACCTCTTATCACACAAATGATATCTGAATCACTCCAAGACTTGTATCTCGTGAGCATATGTATTTTACTCATATTAAGGCCCATGAAAATTATCATACCCATGCAATACATACACATGATGGTAGAAGTACACCGATGCATATTGTTTGGAGTAGTTATGCATGGTGCATGATTGAAAAAAATGAATGTATGTGTGTTTTACTAGACAAATGATATCCAAATCACATCAAAATTTATGAATATCAAGATTTTGCATAGTATTTGCCCATTAGACATATATAGTTGATGGTAGAAGTACAATACTGTATGCTTTTTGGTATACTTACGCATGGTGTATGATAAAAACTCATGGAAGTGTGCACCTCTTACACACAAATAACATCCACATGAGTGCATGCATCTTACTCATATTAAGGCCCGTGCAAAGTATCATACTCATCGGCCACACACACATGATGGTAGAATCATCCTAATGCATAATTATTGGAGCATTTATGGATGGTGCATCCTCTGCATTACATGCGCTAAGGCCTAGGCGATTTAATGGAAGTGCATTGAATCTAGAATGGAAAGTAAGTGTCTTCATTATGGTTGTCTTGTTATACCTTCCCCCAAGAGAGGCTTTCTCTCTTTTTTGGGGAATTTGTGTGACCGCACACTCAATAACTTTTTCTCATTTGGTTGGAAAGGTAATTTTTTTGAAAGAGATGCACTCCACAATTATGGATATACCATTTGTTCAATGCAATTTGGGCATATGGTAGTCACTTTCAAGTAGTCACTATCGAGTAGAGAAAATTGATGTAAAGTGCAACACATATGGTAGTCAATATCGAGTAGAGAAGATTCATGTAAAGTGCAACACATTTGACTAAGGAGGAGTCACGGACAACTTTTTGCAAGATATTAGAGGTAGTGCAAGGGAAACAAATCTCATCGCAAGAAAAATGGATTATGTTAGAAGCATACAATCCATTTTGCAAGTGAATTTTAGAAAATTCCAAGTATATATATTCAATGTAAAATGGCTCAAAGTTATCTACAAAGGTGCCTAGGATCTCCCTAGGCTATAGTTAGGAACGACCCAAGTGGGTTATTTTCCATTGACTCAACCAATATTTGGGATGACCTTACTAACGTAGTTGTTGTTGCAACAAACAAGTAAGCATGCTATCTTTCCCTTGGATTTCATTGAAGCTTGCATGGACAATTTCATGAATTTTTCCTAACCTATGTACACCTCGTGTATTTTGAACTGGATCGAGTGGATAACCAATGTTGGTTTGTGATTCAAGTTGCGCCTAGAAACTGACATGTAGTCAAAGATGTGGAAGTGGAGCATGACATAGAAGATCAAGAAATATGTGTTGGAGACTACCACTTCCTAAATCATTCTACAAAGTTTTGGAACATGAATATAGTTTGAGTTTCTCAAAGGGATTCTCTCACATTTTGACTTAGGAGAGAAAGATTTACATTCTAAAGATGTGCAAAACATGGCCATGGATAATCAAGAGGATAAGCAACAATCTCAAGAGGAATATTTTAGTGAGGGTTTGATTGATTAAAAATGGAGGATGTCCAACATTGATAGAAACTATATTTGGTTGTGTAACATTTGTATTTGATGCGCACACTATTTGAGATTTTCAATGGTTAACGTGCTTTCAAAATTTTGATGCTTTTATCAATGGTGATAAAATTTTCAAAAGTTTTTTCCATGCTTATATGATGTTAATATGCATGCTTATTGGTAGTTTCCAATGCTTATAATAAAGTCAATATAGAGGAAAATAGTAACATTTTTTTGACGAATGTAATTGAGGCATTATCATCGATTATACTACCTTGGGAAAAAACCAAGGTAAAAGCGTTGATAATCAACGTTGATATTAGGGTATATGTCAAAGCTAGTTGATTATAACATACGTAAAAAACTTCACTAGAACTAACATTACCATAGGGATAGATGTGAATAAAGAAATATACCATCTAAGAGAACATCAATCACATTCACCAAAAGAATCAGACATTAAATCAAAGGTTTCTCAGGAAAAAGACAAAGTAGTAGTTGATGTGATTACAACCGTTTCCAATCTAGCTTGAATGTTTCAATGCTGAATACTTGCGGCACACGCATGTGCCTTTAACAACTTATGGTTCATGTTCTTTACTATATTTTTTAGAATAGATAGATTACTTGTCACAAAGATGAATTATATAGGTTCCTTAGTTTGCTAGTTTTCCTTAAGTTATTATAGATATCCTACCATTTTTTTTTAGTATTTTCTATTGGGGTTGGTAGATAGCTATGCACAACAATAGTTTGAGACATGTACTTCACCAAGCCCTTCACTCTATGTTCTAGCATGATTTTAGTGGCACCATGAAGAGGGCTCACTATGTGCTTATGACATGGCTTCAATAACACACATCTAATATTCATATAATACTCCATAATCTATTAGTAGTTTTATGTAGTAAGGGACACCACTTGTTGGGTGCGTCTCTTTAGTTCTACTATCCATTTTTGGATTCATTACAATATCCCTATTCCTTTTTAATATATTCAGAGTTCTAGCACCCCATAAATAGTGGACACCTATAAAGTGTCTCTACCCCCACTAACTTGAATTGACACAGTAGCATTGACTAGCAAGGATGTATAATGCTACTACTATAAACATGACTACGTCCTCTAGTGGGCCATCACCATCCTTTGCCATGTCCAAGAGAAATTCATCCTTCCTAGAGTGGTAAAGTTCAAGGATGAAGGACGATTGAATAAAACTAAAGACTCTGATTGACATGTCCTCCTTCCATGAAGAGAAAAACACTAGCACCTAGAGATAGCACAAGAGGCTGAGAACAGAGTGGTAGTAGTATATGAGGTGGAAAAATCCCAAAAATAAATGAAGACATAGAACGAGTAGATGAAGAAATGAAGCATCATAGAAAACTCCAAAATCTTCTAGTCAACACCCAGTCAACATAGTAACAAACAATAATTTGATGGAATGAGAGAATAGAGGACTATCAGACTTTGGTCTATATTTTAAAAGATCCTCATGGCATGCATTAAACAAGGTCTTGGTATAATGATACAAGGTGATTGAAGTCAACTAGGACTAACTTATAAAATGGACTACCATCTTCAAGGGGATTAAATGCCAAAGAGATGAGTTGCATGCAAAGAACAAGAAGCTCTTGCAAACTTTGATGTGACCAAGAAGGCCCATCAAAATTGAGCCTCAAAGGCAAGATGACTCCAAAGGATAGTGAGGAGCAAGGGTAGCAAGCCATGCATCTATAAAAATGACCCCCAAAATGTCTTCAAAGTCTATACCCACTAACAAGTCTCCAAGAAGTCGCATGCTACAAGGTGGTGGGCATCACAAAAAGGTGACCAAAGAAGAGATGCAACTAGAGTAGTAGTGAGTTCAAAAACTCCATAAGTAGGAGAGAAGATGAGTCCTCCCAATGTAAGAGCCCATTAAGGTTAAGCTACCACCACTACCCATGGCTCCAACAAGGATTGGATAGCAAACCTTGTTCACTGCCCATGAGCCGCCCATTAGTCAAGCTAGGTCAAAGTGCAAAGGCAAGATTTTGTCTTGTCAATCTCCCCCATGATTTTCTAACAACTAAGTATGTGTGGTATAGGGACATAGGGGTCCGCATAGTGAAGGCCCCAAAGATTTAATAGATGGTGGTGAACCATAAGACGATGCTACTAGACACTATTGAACATATACCAAGTCAAATAAATGTTACTTTTTAAAAATAAGATGTCTAAGGACCAATACTACAGCATGCATTTCATGTTTGTAGTCCACTAGGGCATGAGCTTCTTGCCCATGCCCTAGTGGACTACAAACACCTACCAATAGTTCATGACATGGTAGAGGGAGATCCAAGCCATGAGGACACACATTGATAATTAGTTAGGGGTAATGTTAAACCCTCGAAACAAATGCTAGGTGTTAATGGACAAAGTTCAAGCAACAAATAGCAAGCAATCAAGCAAACGATTGGCTCAAATGAAGTACAATGAGAAAGACAAGGTCAATTGGGAGGCTCCCCCATTGTGCAAGTCATCTTCTTCACCCAAGATATCCATTTTTCTTGCAACAATATGATAAAGGGAGATGAAAATGGTTGCAATTGTCTAAAGTTTTGATGGCCATGTCAAGAGTGTTGAGGATGTTTTTGTGCCCAAGAATGGCACCAAACCTCTTAACAAATATTTGAAAATGGTTGTAGTTATGGGTGGCTAGTACCCATTACACATGTCATAAGTTGGTTATATATGGTTTTAGAGTCCATAGAGTTAGGGTCATCTTGTTAGCAACTCATTTGCATAGAGTATATATGGTCAAAGAGTCTGTTGTTGCAAATTTCCTTTATTCCTAAGAGGACAAGTAATACAAGTGATCTTACTTTGTTATTGATTGTGCATTTTTAAATTTTATTTCCATTTCTATCTCTTTCATTTCTAAGTAAGTAGTCCACCTTGCCTTGACATGTCGTTCCTCACTATATATGGCTAGCACTCATTTGGCACAAAGCATACCATCATAAAGCGACTACTTCTTTGCATACCTAAACAAATCAAAAGGCACAACCCTAGATGAAACAAATAACTTGAATTTGAGGTCACAATTTGGACATAAGGGAAAAGAAATGGGGTTCGAATGGCCAAGGGAGTAAGTGAGTGGTAGGGACACTTCTTGAAGTTCAACTTTTGGAAGAAAGGATGGCTTGCAAAGGTGCAACATGTCTACATGGGAAAAGTTATGTGGCTGCCTCCATCATTCAATAAATCTAGGATACCATCATGCTATGAGCCTTTCTATCTATGTAACTTTTTCACATGTAAGTGTAATGAGTCCATTTGGAAATTTTGTGTTTGGTTTCTAAGAGCTCTTATTCATTGAAGATGTTTTCCCTTTGGACTTCGAGGAGTGGGAATCGGTTGAGTTATTATAGGCAAGCTCACAACGATTCATGCAGATTTAGGTAAGCAAATGCATGCAAGGGAGAGGTTGGCCTCCTTCCAAAAGAAGAATGTGTATTTTTATGTTCCAACATACATCACTCCAACGACATCATGAAGATATGGTCATTTGCAAACCATTGTACCACCACAACTTCAAGACATGGATTGCACCATTGTGGGCTCAAGGACATTGCAATCGTATGAGGACAAGATTGCAAAGGATATGTGCATGGCATGAAGTTCACATTTGGATCCAAATGGGTAAGGTTATCTTGGCTTATGCCTCTGCACATTTTGGCTTCTTTGTTTCAAAATATGCATATGTATAGGACAAAAACTATGTGGTCCTGCAAGCGAGTAGATGAGAATGCTCTTAAAGATTTACTTGGGATAAATTGGAGAACCACGGGGTGATGTGTTTCAATATCACACATGTAAAGACAATGTGTTTATTAGATACCATATGTCATGCCAAATGTTATATTTAACTTTTTAGTATAGGCATTGGAAGAAAACAAATGGCCGGTGGCTTCCCCTAGAGTCCAATGATGAAGACAACACAGGGGTAAGTTTGTCTATTGATCTATGTGAGGGAGATGTCAAGAATGTGAATGTCACATCACAATGGACTATAAGGGATGTGCGTGAACACCTATTGGTCATGAAGGATGGCATGCTAGAGTCCTTCAAATTTACCTTAAATGGTGGAAAGTTCAGCCGCTCGTGACGTGTGGAGAAGTTGATGCATAGTGCCAATTTCATTCCTCCTGCAACTTTGAATATTGTTACCAATGTGTTTGACTAGTGCAACATTTAATTTTTTTCCAAATCCTAACTCTTGTTTCAAAAGATGATGGACAATTACATTGACGTGTTATTTCTTTTGATGTTTTTTCCCTTTGAGTTCATGGTAAATGCTTTTCAAAAAATTTGGGGATCTCATGATATGTTTTAAATTTTAGGGTTTTGATATATATAAAGGGGTAAGAGACATTTTTACATTGCATTCTTACTTTCACTTTTAGAGAGCCATAGAAATTCCCACACTCAAAACTTACTCACTCCATCAGTCACACTATTTTCCGTGGATTTAGCTAGAGCCGTGTTCCATGATTTCATCTTGCGAACACATTTGCAGGTCATGAGGAAGAGCAATTTTTTGTGTTTAGTAGGACTTTATATGTCCTAGGCACAAAGAGATGGGTTTTGATAGATTACATCAAATATCTAGTCCTAGACAAACCCAAGTTTGTGAAGCGCTTGGCCCGCATTTGTGATAATCTTACAAGGGAAGGGTTTACGATGGTAGATGTGAAAGACATCCTAGAAGTGGGGATCACGAGAAATATAGGAACTAACTTCCTTTCATGCGAGATCACATTCATCTTTCTTCTCCAAGAAGGAAATTTAGAGGAAGAAGCCTCATCGTCCAACACCCCCTCTAGTAGAATTGCTGATTCCTCATCCCTAGACTAGAATCTGATATGTACACAGAAGAGAGTCTTGACCGTGCAAGAGAGGAGATGGAAGTAGCTCAAGTATTGAGCCTACTTCAAGAGCCCCCCCAGCAAGCATAGAGTAAGAATCTGCATTGAAGACCATTGACCTAGAAGTAGACTTATGGTGGTTGTCCCCCCTCATCATTGATGAAGAAGAGTACGTATTCCTCGATGACATAGAGGTTATTTTTGGACTACGAGAGGACAAGGCACTCAGAGTCATATTTGGGTTCAATGTTGACACAAGTGTCAAAGATCCAAGGGTTTTAGGTTCCGAAGACCAGACAATGGAAGAGTTTCTTCTGAGTGACAACACTGGTTTCATTGAGGGATGCAAACATGTCCATATATGATACACAACCCTCTCATGCAGAAGTTTCCACCTCCAAGACATGTGAGGAGAAAGCTTCCACCTCCCAAATGAAACATCACACAGCACCTAGTTCCATCAACATTGCAAATGAGGAAGGGATAGAAGACGATGACACTATAGTGGTAAGTTCAAACAATATTTTTTATTTTGATGTTCTTTCGATATAAGTCATTTTGATGGTCTTCTTATGTTTGTTGAATTGTTGGAGGAGGCATTTGAGGTTGATGAATCCTTAGCTTGATGGGGTATTGTTCGTAGCGCATTTGGGTGAGCTAATTCTTTGTCCCATTACCTCGACGAAGTCACAGAGCACCTCGTGGTCTTCTACAACAAGTTTTCTCCTCGAGGGCCTGCAGAGTTGCTGAAATGCAAGGCATTGTCATGCGCTATCGGATACTCCAAAATTACTCAGAATGCCAACAAGGTGATTTTAGTACACCGTCTAGCTGCTTTCAATGCTTTTGGATCGAACATTCATGACAAGACATTGGCGGCAATAGCTATGTCTTTGGCAGTAGGAGTGGAGGATCTTAGTGCTATTGCAGCTAGGTTTACATCTAGGAGTCCACTATGGGATTCAAAGATCCCTATTCTCAATGTACTCGAACTAGCTAAGAAGAAAGATAGGCTGTGAGGCCTCTTGTAAATATAAACATATATTTCAATGTAGACATGACTCAGACATGACTTTAATGAGAGTGCATGTTTTTCTTATTTGTTTTAAGTCATCGTCGCTCTTCATGAATTCATAATATTTATTCCATCGTATTTTTTAAAAGTCGTTGATGCTAAATTTGTTCCATCCTTTTAATTGTGTTGAATTAATGCATTTCGAGCCAATTTAGTATGATTTTCACCAATTTTAGGTTTCCAAAGTTCATTTCTATCAAACACTGGTGGAGTTTCACCATGGTGCATTAGGCAAAAGGTTCAAGATGTTGCGAGGAGACCAGAATGCCCTAAACCATCATGACACAAATTTGGACATTCTAGCAAATGCGAATTTGGGCATTCTTGACTTGCCAAAATGCCCAAATTTCCACTATGGTGGGTTTAGGGCATTTTGGGCTCCTCGCAATGTCTCGAACACTTTTGCCTTCTATGCCACTGTGAAATTCCTCCAATCCAGTAGGTTGTGACAAATGAGGGTGTCACCAACCCAAAAGAATAGACACTAATGTGTGAGGTATGATGCAATAATGTAATCTCTCTCAAATGATGCGGGGTTGAAGAAGACCACATAGTTGGTGTGGATAGAGTCATCTAGGGGTTGAAAATATGGGGCTGAAGGTGCAAGTGTGATACGCTGCTCTATTAAAAATATGGTATAAGAACCTGTCCAACCTGTATGCTCAACTGTCATGAGCTGAAGGTCCGTATGATGTGTGCCTAGCTAAACATCCATCAGCATGGGATGCAACATCTATCATAGGCTCGTCAAGAAAGAATTGATAGTAGAAAGGCCGAGAAGTGTGAAATATAATTGTAAAAGCATAAGATGTCCCTGAGGTGAATGAGGTGCTGAATGTTGATGTAGGGACTAATTTGTAATCTTGGATCCACTGATGTGCATCAAGTATGGAATGTATACGACAACCATAAGTGCATGCTGAAACACCGAGTCTCCCCAAGTTGTGCTATGGCTAAACCTGATAATGTCTACTGTACTAGGGCAAGAACGCACTGATACATAGGTATCCTCATGCTGAGGAATGATTTGTTGATCGAAAGTGGTGGTGATAACTGGATCCTAGATGGACATAGCGTTACAGCTAATGCACGTAGTAGGGCGCTATGTGGAGACGCGTTTCTCGTTGCACGGGAGGCCTTGAATGCTCTCGCCGTTGAGGTGCCTTCATTGTTGGAGTTGCCTGTAGTCCGTAGTGTGAGCTTTGGAGGCATGAAACCTGGGAGCATGTAGGCTGAGATGCTACGCTATGGAGGTCTACTGGTGGCTAGAGGAACGGGGCTATCGAAGGAGCCACCAGTTTGGAGCTTGCAGGTCGTCTGCTGTGCTATAGGGAACCGTGGCTTTGAAGTTAAATGCGGGCACTTGGAGAGCCCTATTGCCTTAATGGTCATTGCTACAGAGCTGGCTGTAGAGATAGCTGCATAGAGGAGCCATTGGGAGGCAGTTGAAGTGTGCCTTGAAGGAGCTTCTTTTTGCCGCAATCCGAATCTGCTTCTTAGTGGATTGAACAGTCGATGGCACCACCCATGAGGATTGTAGGCTGGCATGGGAGCCTTTGTTTTTGCATGTAGTCGGTGATGGATTATGAAGCCTTGAGTGCTACTATAGAAGAAGCTTCAAGCCGAATGGCTTGCTAAAAGCATTGTGATTGAGCAGTGTGGTTGGAGGAACCAGCGGTTTGCATGGCCATGACAGGCTGCACCTTTGCTCAAGGAGTGAATTTGTGGTCTTCTGCTCCTCTCACAGAAACTCGAGGTGGATTCTTTCTGTCATAAAGCTCTAAAATCTCTCAAAATTAATCTTATTCTCTCAAAGAA
This sequence comes from Dipteris shenzhenensis, assembly GCF_047967505.1. NCBI lineage: Eukaryota > Viridiplantae > Streptophyta > Polypodiopsida > Gleicheniales > Dipteridaceae > Dipteris > Dipteris shenzhenensis. The sequence goes on along the minus strand of NC_141617.1, from coordinate 20,870,945 downwards.
CATCAAAGATGAAAATGGCTATAACTTGAGCTCGAGATATCAGATTTGGGAGTTTTCTTTCTCAAATCGAAGATCGAGAAGGGCTCTACAAGATGAACTAGATGAGAGATGATGATGCATCATGGAAGAGGGCTTGTTGCCTTGACTGAGCAAGGTCTTGCATGCCTTAATGAAATAAGGGCTTACACTCTCTTTGACGGAAATCTCTCTCAATGGAAGATGCCTCAGGCAAGGAGGGCTTGACACTCATGAAAGGAGTGGAGTGCCATCGGCTTTGATACCATGATAATGGAAGTGAGAGAGCGAGAGAGAGAGGAGTGCACATGATATAGCTACCTGTACACTAAGTGTATTGAACATGAAACATGAAGATATACATGTGAGAACCACTTAGGGTTAGGGTTTTTCTCTATGCCCTATGTGGATAGTGCAATTTATACTATGTTTAATTCTCTTCTCTGTGTTGATCCTCCTACGAATCCTCCACTTGTGGATGACTTGAGATTTCACCTTTTTTGGAGTCCTTGTGATGGGGCTTTCTCGGTGTCTGCTTTACTCTAACCCCCCGTGGTTACATGGGCATTGGAACTATGTACATGACGGGCTCTATTACTAGGAGAGGGATGATCATACTCTTTCTTACAGTTTGTTGAATCCTCTCCGCAAGCTTCTCGATATTGGGGAGGTTCTCAAAACGTTTTGCTCATTCGGGGGAGTCCTTTCACGGGAGTCCTCCTAGGAATTGGGGGTTGGCTGACGGGATTTTGGAGAAGGCTCATGGGAGTTGGGGGAGGGAACATGCTCGTGGGACTTGGGAGAGGGCTCATGGGGAGGGGAAGGTGGCTCATACAAAGGAGAAGGCTTAGGAGACTTGGGAGAGGGCTCACACGACTTGGGAGAGGGCTCATGGGACTCGGGGGAGGGCTCACGAGACTTGGCCCGAGGGCTCATGGGAGTCGGGGGAGGGCCCACAGGACCTAGGAAAAGGATCACACTCTTGGGAGTTTGGGTAGGGCTCATGAGAGTTGAGGGAGTGTTTACGAGAGTTCAAGGAGGGCTCACGAGAGTTGGGGGAGGGCTCATGAAAGTTCACGGAGGAGGGCTCATGAGAGTCAAGGGAGGGCTCACAAGATGTAGGGGAGGGCTCACAAGAGTTAGATGAGGTGCCACTAGACCCAGAGAGGTTTGTGTGCATAGATTCTATGGAGGTGGTGGATATGGAGGAGAAAGGGTGGAGGCGCCATCCTGTGGGTCTCGCTAGCAGTGCTCTTCACTCGTGCCATCGAATAATGAGAGTTATGGTTTTTAAAAACTTTTTATATGGGCCCATCATCTTTTGACACCCCTTTTAATCATGTTTAGGGTTTCATCCTGCTGCCCGTCCCCGTGCTAACCCCTTCAAGCCCCCCCCACCCCTGTTGCCCTCCCCCCTGTCCATCCCCCCTACCCCCCCTGCCCCCCCATCACCCTCCCCCTCCCCCCCCTCTCCCCCAACCCCTATCGCCCCCCCTCCTGCCGTCGTCCCCTCCCCCCCTTCCTCCCCTCCCTCCCTCACCCTTGCCACCACTCTGCTCCACCCCCCCCACCTCATGCCCCTCCCTTCTCTCCCCCCTCCCTCACCCTGTCCCCACCTTCCCCAACCTCCTTACCTCATAGAAACCCTGGACTCCAAGAGTGAGTACATAAATTGGTCAAAATAAGTAAGATATTCATTTCATAACTCTATACAATTACACCATAGCTTCTGTTACTAGTTGGACTAATCTGCTCCCTTCTCTCACTCTTGCTTGCAACCAATGTGTGACTCCTAGACTCCCTATGGATGCTTTCCAAGCACTATGCTTTCTATTCTTTGATACAATTTGAATTGCTTTTGCAAGTTTTGATGCCTTTGCCTTCTCATAGTTCAAAGTCCTACCTAGTAAACATCTAAAAAACCAGTCGAACATCTCATGCAATGCATTGCTACGAGTGACACCACTACCATGAATTGAGTTCTTGAAGTAGGTTGCCTTGGCTCTATAGTGCAACTTATCCATGCCTTGTATATTCCAAATGGACAAAGGGCCCCAATTCTATACAAACCATGGTTCGTGTGCATGGAGAATATGTTGCAAACATGATGAGCATCATTTCAACAACAAAATTTTTAAATAAAGCAAGTGCTAAATATTACGATGTTGATAAGATTACCACATAATGTGTAATGTGACACCCCCCATGCTTTCACCACCATTAATTACATAAACTCTTTTACAGCCATCTTGAACCTTTCATAATACATCTCATCGATTTGAACCTGGCGAAGCAATTTTATCAATGCATTTACCTTTATCCATACTTTAGCTCTCAAAGTTGCTACTTGAGGATGAGAAGCCTTATTGGTCATGCATTCACACAATGCTTTCCAGTATTCCCAGACGAAGATACTTTGAGACAATGCATGTTTGTCTTTATTGAGATTGTGGTTAGATAGGAATCTCCTTTCCTTTGCTCGACCCATGGACACTTCGGTAGCATTTGTGTTGCCCTAGACATTTTCTTATCCTCCTTAAGTTTGACATGTCCTCCATGGAATCCCATCTCTGAGAGCAACTTCTCAGCTTCTGCAACTTGTACAAAAAGCTTTAAGATTGGAGAAATTTCAAAAAACTAATTTGAAAATTTCCTAAATTTTAATTCTAGACCAATTACTAAACTTGATTTTCTATCCTTCATTGAGATCGGTTTTAAAACCGATCTTCTTGTAAATTTTAAAACTAGAGTTAAGGGGGAAACTTGAAATTTGTTTAAATTCTTGAGTAAAAAATGTTCACATTGCTATATTTAGAATTGTGTGTGTGTGTGTGTCTGTGAGAGAGAGAGAGAGAGAGAGAGAGAGAGAGAGAGAGAGAGAGAGAGAGAGAGAGATTATGAGAGCATGAGTGGGAGAGAGGACTTTGTGTGTGTGTGTGTGTGTGTGTGTGAGAGAGAGAGAGAGAGAGAGAGAGAGAGAGAGATTATGAGAGCGTGAGTGATAGAGAGGACTTTGTGTGTGTGTTTTTAACCGGAAATGTAATCGAGACCAGAGGCTATAGACTAAGTATGGCGACGCTCAAAGGCCATAGAGAAGAGGAGAGCATGAGGGCGAAGGGATGACATAGGGGTGAAAAAGGAATTAGAAGGGGAGGGAAGGAAAAGGGAGACTATGACACAAGGGGAAAGGGAGAGGGGGAAGAGAAGCATGAACATGATAGGAGGAGGAATGTTGAGATGTGGACATCAAGGGAAGTGATCCATACTTTATTGGAAAGAAGGGATGAGAGGGAAATATCAAAATACTAGCTAGGTGGCTTTACAAGAATGAGCGTCCAATCAAGGAATAGCCCCTTCCTTTTATAGCCAAAAGAGGGGGTCTCTCCACATTAATGTCTCCTCCCACATGCATGGTGTGTGTGGAAAAGTCTCCCATGTGGGCTAGGTGGGTACGCACTCTCAATTGTGTGCAACAACCCTTTGCCTCAATTTTCCACATAAATCAAGCCCCATATCTCAAGTCTATGATACTCCCTTGGTCTCTTTCCAATTTTATAATAGGTTCAAACCTCTAGGAGGACAAGTGGAGGGTTGGCACAAGGAATCTTGCCACCTCATCCTACTTTCCCCATTATTTAACTAGCTCTCTTAGTCTTCTATACCTCCCCCACATGGGCCTATCTCATATGGAGGGTATAACTTAATATAATATCCCTCTCCACCTATTTTATATTGCTTCTCTCATGGACTTTGAGCCATATCTCACTTAATGCATCCTAGGTGGAGGGGTGGCACATGGAGGAGCCATGCCACCTTGCATTTTATAATATTACTATCATGGATTATGTACAACACACCTTATGGGTCCTCTTACATGGAAGGGTGGCACATGGTCATGCCTTGCCACCTCAACCTTGGGCCCTATGCACACCATATTTGATTATACTATTGCCACATATACAAACACACATACATATTAATACCTTTTTCCTTAGACAATTTTATCCATAACAGTTCCCCCCCCCAGGCAGGGAATGCACCGCATTTCCATGCCTGGGACCATCACGCACAAAGAAAGGCTTGAGGTAGCGCTTGTTGATCACCTTCTTGCCATATGGTTCATGCAGCTCCTGAACTTGTACAGACCCATTGCTACGTTCTTTGATGACTTTGTATGGACCAGCCCACAGTGGCAGAAACTTCTTATCCATTTGGTGGTCCAATCTGTTATCAAAGCATAGCACAACATCCCCCTCAGCAAAGTGTCTTTCCCATCCCTTGCGAATCTTAGCATCCAATCGGGCCTTTTGTCGATTCTTTTGGATCTCTGTTTGATGTAGTGCAAGACGTCGGGTCTCATCTAATCTTCTCAAGTTGTACCAATCTGGCCTTTACAAGTTCATCTTCTGTCATCCTCTGTTCCTGCGCCAATCTCAAGACCGGAATCTCTATCTCTAGTGGTAAAACTGCCTCAGTACCATACACCAACTCAAAAGGGGTGTGACCTGTAGAAGTTTTATGAGTGATGTTGTAAGCCCACACGGCTTCAGTGACCTTCTGATCCCATTGGCTCCTATTCCCTGCGGCCATTTTTCCCATGGTTTTACAAAGGAGGCCATTGGTCCGCTCTGTTTGACCCATGGATGCTGGGTAATAGATGCTAGAAGTGTGATGATCAATGCCCATGCGATCCATGAGTAACTCCACTGCTTCATTTAAGAATGGACTTCCATGGTCAGAGACTATCTCCATGGGTGTCCCAAACCTTGTGCAGATACGTTCAAAGATGAAATTTGAAACTGCCTTGCCATTTGCAGCAGAGAGGGCGATAGCTTCAGCCCACTTAGTCACATACTGAGTGGCTACCAAAAGATACTTCTTTTTGCGGGCAGTCATGGGCAAGGGTCCGACAAAATCTATGCCCCACTTCTGAAACGGATGGATGGACATCACTGGGTGATGTTGCCCAGGACGCAAATCCTTCCTACCAAAGAATTGACATGGTTCACAGGTTTTGCAATACAATGTGACATCCTTGAACAAGGTCGGCCAATAGTATCCAGCATGTAAAATCTTCTTAGCTGTATAGTCACTGGCATAGTGGCCTCCACAAAATCCATCATGATAATGCTTCAATACCTTAGGCACTTCATCTGCATCAATGGCCCGTCTGAGCACCCCATCCATGCCTTGACGGTACAACACCCCATCAAGGAGGGTATAGCGCCTACTATCTCTGCGGATCTTCTTTCTCTCATAGCTAGTACTTTCTGAAGGAAAGGAGAAAGCGGTCAAAAACTTGTAGATACCACCATACCAAGGATCCCCAACTTCTATGGCTGCTACAAGGGTTACATCAAGGCACTCCTCTAAATCAATCAAAGCATTCTTCAAGTTGGAACAACCCCCTTTTACAATTTTGAAAGAAAAATCATATTCTTGTAGAACTGCCAACCATTTGGCCAACCGGCCCATGGGATTTGGTGATTGAAGAACCTGCTTTGCAAGACCAGTGTCAGTGAGTATAAAGAAGGACCTTCCAGCCACATAATGCTTAAATTTCTCAATGCAAAACACCAAAGACAAGGCATGCTTGTCGGCCTCTGAATAGCGTCGCTCAGTGTCGAGCAATTGTCGAGAAGCAAATCGAACGGGGTACATGAATCGATCCTCCCCTTGCTGGAGAAGAATACCTGCTAGAGTGTGCTCACCAAACCCAGGATTGATATAGAAGGTCTTTGACCAGTCTGGATTGCGTAGAATGGGTTCTGATGCCAGAGCATTCTTGATTTGTGCAAACCCATGATCACAATCCTCATTCCAAGAGAAATCAACCCCATCTTTTAATAGCATAGTCATGGGCCGTGTCAAAGCAGCATACTGATCAATAAAGCGGCGATAGTATCTTGCTAGATTGACAAATGAGCGTACCTGACGTTTGGTTGTAGGTGGGGAGAGCTTGAGGATGGCTTCTACCTTCTCGGGGTCAGGGCTTGATGCCCTCGGATGAGACAACATGTCCCAATAACCTCCCTTGAGTGGCTCCAATGGTGCATTTCTCAGGGTTGAGACTTCCATTTGCATCATTGACCTTTGGAAGGCCAATCTAACCTTCATGACATGCTCCTTACATGATGAGAATATACAGAAATCATCTAAAAACACCTCCAAGAAATCCCCCAAATAAGGAGCAAACACCATCTGCATAAATCTTTGAAAGGTGGCAGGAGCATTGGTGAGGCCAAATGGCATTACTTTGAATGCAAATGTCCCCCAGGGTGTGGCAAATGTGGTTTTAAGCACATCTTCTTCGGCAATTCTGATTTGATAAAACCCAGAGTAACCATCACAGAAAGTATACATCTCATGACCAACCCGCCACTTGTTGTTTTTCTTTGGGATGACTACCACTGGTGAAACCCATTCAGTATTGTGAACCGGAACAATAAACCCAGCCTCTACAAGCTTCTGCAACTCTGAGCGCAAAGCGTCGGTCTGCAGGGGCCCTAATCTCCGATACTTCTGAGCCACAGGCTTGGCATCAGGCTTCAGCTCTATCTTGTGCTCTATGGCAGTCACATGGCGAAGGTGGTGGTAGCTAGTTGCAAAGAGGTCAGGGAAATCTTTGAACATTTCAAGAAACTCATCTTTCTCACCTGGAGTGAGGTCTGGAGAAAGCATTGATTCGAGCTGTTGAGGACTAGCTGTTATCTTTTCTGCAGGTGGCAGGGTCGGAGACACCCCAATCATGTAAACTTCCTCCTCTGAGAATTCCTCCCCCCCGTCTGATTCTTCCATGGACGCAGACACTGAAGATGAGAGAGTATCACTGTCATGCTCCTCTTCTTCTTCCGGTTCCATGGCACCAGGTTGCACAGGGATTTTCTCCTTGGAAGCACCAAAAGACATGTGTCCTGTCTTCCAATAGCTGACTGCATCACTTTTTCTCAACCATGGTCTCCCGAGTATGGCTGGGTAACTTCTGCCTGTATCTTCAATGTCCACTACATAGAAATTGACAGTGGTGGTCAACCCGTTGACAGTGATGGGCAAATCCTCAATGACTCCCATGGTGGCGAGTCGTCGACCATCTGCTACCTTGATGCGAGTGGAGGAACGCCTTGTACATTTCAAATTTAATTTCTTCATGATGCGGGGCACCATGATATTACATGCAGCTCCCCCATCAACACACACATTTTTGACACGACAATTATCTATGATGACATCTACTGTGTGTGGGTGCCGATCAATTTCTTCAGAGATAGAAGATACCTCTCGTACCTTTCCCTTCTTCTTGCTCTTCCTTGTTGAGAGACCTTGCTGCAGCTCACGTCTCACCTTAGGGCTTAATGCTATTAGTTGGGGGAGTGTGATGCTCAAAGACCGATGAGCAAGGTCCTGAACGACCGAATAGTCCTCTTGCCCTGAGCCGATGGGAAAATCCAAGGGTGACCACTTACTCCTGCGAGATCTTTTAGTCTTCTCTGTTGGTGGGTCTGCCATCTCAGCATCTGAGGGCTTTGAGAAGGACACCTTCTTCCTGGGGCGGCCCGGTCCACGGTTTGGAGAGGGGTCCGAGGTAGCACGAGTTCTTTTCCCGAGATCAAGGATCTCCACATCAGAATCCTCAGTGCCCGACTCACTTAGAAGATTCACCCTTGGAATATTGGGGCATTCTGTGCGATAATGACCCTTCTGGTGGCACTCATAGCATACAACATTAGCACGATCTCTTGGAGGGCGGTTGGCTTGATTTCTGATGCCCACCATCTCAAGCCGAAGATCATTCAGGGCCTTGGCTAGGTCATTGACTCCAGGTTCTGTTGCAGGGGGGGCCTCTTTAGTTGGAGGGGCCACGGGAGTGGAGAGGAGGGGGGCTCGTGGGCGAGGCGGGGAAATCTTCGAGGCGGAGGATGAGGATATCCACCTTGTTGAGGGTAAGCATCTAAGGGAGGACCATACATCTGAGGTGGAGGCGGTGGATACATCCCTGAGGGGTGGGGGTATGCCCCTAAGTTAGACCCCCCAGGTTGTTGTTGCAGGAATGGAGGGGGATGCGGAGGGACAATCGTCTTCTTTGAAGCGGGGTCAGACTGAACTTTGTCAAACTTTTGAGCAATCTCATGTGCTAGCACCATAGTTTCTGGATTCTCCCATTTAAGCTTGAGGCGGAATTCATCACTCGCTCTTGCTACAAGGTAGCCCAGCACATGCTGAGTCATTCCAGCTCGAAACCCGGCATTGTCATCCTGTGTGGCAATCAAACGGTCCAGGAGCACGGCCGCTCGATCCACATATCGACGCGCCGTCTCACCTTCTGACTGCTTCAAATTTGCCACCTGCAGGTACACATTCTCCGGCTCCTCTTCTTTGCCAAAATACTCAATCATTGCTGCTGTCAACCTTGGCCAGCTTTGGCGAACATCTTCGGCTTGCTTCTCATACCACACTTGAGCCAAACCTTCTAGAAATGTGGGAAGAACCAATAGCCATCTGTCTTCAGTAAGAAAGTTGAGAGAAACACAACGGCGCTTAAAAGCCACAAGATACTCATTTGGATTTTCTTCTACCCGTCCACAAAACACGGGAATGTCAGCCATGCTTGGAAGATGGAAAAGAGGGGCTTATCTATGGACGAACAATAGTAAGAGGAAGCTTGAACTAAAAATCGGGCGAAGATACATCCAAAAAGCACACATAGGCAGGGTAAGGTGTGACTGGTGTAGTGTGAAATATTACACGAGAAGAATCTTCAGCATAGAATAGCACATAGACAATCTTAAAAGGACCAATCCTCATGATATCACTTTGATCATTACACGCGAGGGTTAGAGGTGCGGCGCCGCATGAGGTTGTTCATCAAGGCAAACAAGAATGCCATGACAAACGTCAACAGTTGGAGAGCTTGCACATCACCTTCAGCTTCTTCCAGTTCTTGTAGTCGCCATTCTATTTCTTCAAGGGGTGTGCGGTCTGGCATCCTTCTTTTGAGCAATGTCCTTGAGAACCCTCCTGATGGTCTGCCGAAGTCGGTGAACTCGTATCAAGTAAGCCCAACACTTAGTTTCATGATGACCACAACCTTTGCATTCCTTACAAACAATCACCCTCCTTCGTGGCTTGCGGCTTTGTTGGGGTGGCGCTTCCACGCGCGTCATGCGTGATTGAAATACAAGCTTCACGTGCCAAGAAATCAGCAACAAGATTTCGAGCTCGAGGGATATGATGAATTTTTACCTCTTCAAACTGGTTGCAAAGTTCCAAGGCCTGTTGATGTCGTGGAACCAAGCCTTTGCTCCGCACCTTCCACCTTCCACTAACTTGTTCACACACTAGTTGAGAATCTCCTTGCACCTCCAATTGCTTGGCCTGATGTTCTTGTGCCTTTTGTAGCCCAAAAATGAGCGCCGAGTACTCAGCTTGATTGCAAGTACTTGCGGGCGAAGACTTGCTGTAACAAAACTCCTCACCACCCGGTGAAGTGAGCTTCACACCCACGCCAGCCGCCTTGGTCGAAGGTTTGTAAGCTCCATCAAATTGAAGAATCCAAGATGTCATCACACCAAGACGAGAATTCGGACATCCCAAGTTTCTCGGTAATCCAAAATAGGTAGGAGGAGAGGGTGGGGAGAATTTAACACTTGAGCCAAACGTTCAGCACCAAATAAACTTGCAATTCTTTGTTGATAGTTTATCTTAAGCCCAAAAAGAATTACAATTTGAAGCTCGAAATGAGGCACAAAAGGATGATTAGGTACAAATGGATTCCTTGGCCGAAACATTACCAACCATAGCCAAGGCCTAGAAACCTTTGTAATGAGATTGTGAATAAACCATTCAGGACGAGCTTTTCCACAGGAATCAACAAGCAGATGCGCCAAATCTCCCCCCAAGCTTGGGGAGCATCCCACCCTTCGAAGAAGGAAACCGTTTTGATTACCTCTGAAGCAGCAAGTAGTTCGATCACCGCACAATGAGTAGAAGTAAAGTCAAAATCCTCCCAGCGTATCAGTAGTTCGTCACCTTGAATTATCCATGGTGTGTCATTCCACCCGTCATCACCATCAATAATGCACTGGACAATTAGCCGTTGAAGGTCGACATGAAGATCAAGGAAGACATCTCGTGCATTGGTAGCCGTAAGGTGCGGAGGAACAGGCACCAATTCCTTAAACGCGTCGAGAAGTGACATAAATGTCCACTCTTCTCGTGAGGCGTGCGTCCGTGAAGTGGGCTTGGAGAAGTTCTGAATTGGCGATCTAGCAAGAGAAGTGGATAGAGAACATAAAATGAAATATTTTTGCTTTTTACAACAAGAGCAAACTCCTTATGGTTCGAGAGTTACAGCTCCCGCAATTTCAATATATGAACAAAAATCATTACATTTTTACCACTTCCAACTTGTTGGCCCAATGATAAGACTTTCTTTTGTGAAGGGGGAGGTCTTGGGTTCCAATCCTACTCTTTAATAAAAAGAGAGGAGAGGAGAGGAGAAGGAGAAGAGAAAGAGAAAGAGAAGAAGAAGAACAGAAGAGATAGGGGGGGCGCGGGATCTGCTGTTACTCTTTTGCAGGGGCTCAGAAAACAGTCCGCGACCAGAGCAGCAGTCCAGAGAACTGTCGCGCAGAAAAACAGTCCGCGACCAGAGAACTGTCGCGCATAAAACAGTCCGCAACCAGAGGTCGCAGCAGTCCAGAGAGCTGTCGCACAGAAACTGTCCACAACCAGAAATCGTAGCAGTACAGAGAACTGTCGCACGGGTGAACGCGAAAAAACTGTGAGTAGAAGATTCGCCACTAGCCGTGGAGATTCGTATCCCAGCAGCCACACCAAAACTTTTAACCGGAAATGTAATCGAGACCACAGGCTATAGACTAAGTATGGCGACGCTCAAAGGCCATAGAGAAGAGGAGAGCATGAGGGCGAAGGGATGACATAGGGGTGAAAAAGGAATTAGAAGGGGAGGGAAGGAAAAGGGAGACTATGACACAAGGGGAAAGGGAGAGGGGGAAGAGAAGCATGAACATGATAGGAGGAGGAATGTTGAGATGTGGACATCAAGGGAAGTGATCCATACTTTATTGGAAAGAAGGGATGAGAGGGAAATATCAAAATACTAGCTAGGTGGCTTTACAAGAATGAGCGTCCAATCAAGGAATAGCCCCTTCCTTTTATAGCCAAAAGAGGGGGTGTCTCCACATTAATGTCTCCTCCCACATGCATGGTGTGTGTGGAAAAGTCTCCCATGTGGGCTAGGTGGGTACGCACTCTCAATTGTGTGCGACAACCCTTTGCCTCAATTTTCCACATAAATCAAGCCCCATATCTCAAGTCTATGATACTCCCTTGGTCTCTTTCCAATTTTATAATAGGCTCAAACCTCTAGGAGGACAAGTGGAGGGTTGGCACAAGGAATCTTGCCACCTCATCCTACTTTCCCCATTATTTAACTAGCTCTCTTGGTCTTCTATACCTCCCCCACATGGGCCTATCTCATATGGAGGGTATAACTTAATATAATATCCCTCTCCACCTATTTTATATTGCTTCTCTCATGGACTTTGAGCCATATCTCACTTAATGCATCCTAGGTGGAGGGGTGGCACATGGAGGAGCCATGCCACCTTGCATTTTATAATATTACTATCATGGATTATGTACAACACACCTTATGGGTCATCTTACATGGAAGGGTGGCACATGGTCATGCCTTGCCACCTCAACCTTGGGCCCTATGCACACCATATTTGATTATACTATTGCCACATATACAAACACACATACATATTAATACCTTTTTCCTTAGACAATTTTATCCATAACAGTGTGTGGGGGGGGGGGGGGGGAGAGAGAGAGAGAGAGAGAGATTTTATTACATTTGTACTATGTATTTTAGAATGCTTTAATTATTAAAATATGTTTTGATAAGGAAAAATATATTAAATATGTTTAGAACCCCATAATAAAATATTTAAATATATTTTAGTCTAAGTACTTATAAGTCATATTTTTTATTAAATTGACTAATAAGTCCACACCATGCATGAGATTCCAAGACTGGTTTCTTAAAATGTCCCATGATGAGAGATGAATATCTCTTTTAAAACCAATCTTGGATTCATTCTCCACAGGAGATGATGGAAACAATGATCAGTTTTAAAATCGATCTCAAACTTTCATCCTCCACAACATGCATGAGAGTCTAAGGTCGGTCTTTAAACCGATCTTAAAGTTTTCCATGATGAGAAACAAAGATCATCCTTAAAATTGACGTTCGTTTCATCCTCCACATGACATGTTGGAGGCCATGATTGGTTTTAAAACCAATCTCAAACTTTCATCCTTCATCGGCCATGAGAGATTAAGATCGGTTTCAAAACTGACCTTGAACATTTATCCTCCACCACGCATGAGACTCCATGATTGATGTGAAACTTTTCTATGGTTGAGAGATGAAGATTGGTTTTAAAACCGATCTTGGCTTGAACCTTCACATGACATGATGGAGACCATGATCGGTTTTAAAAACAATCTCAAACTCTCATCCTCCATTCAGCACAAATTTTAATCTTTTCCATAATGAGAAACCATGATCGTTTTACAACCGATCTTGGCTTCATCCTTCATATGACATGGTGGAGTTTGAGATCAGATTTAAAACCGATTCGGATATGAGAGTTCAAGATCTAGATTGAATTTAAAATTTCAACCTCCATTGCACATGGGTGACCACGATCTATTTTAAATCCGATCTTCTACTTTAATCCTCAACATGCATTCTGTACTAGATCAGTTTTAGAAGTATTCTCGATGACATGTCAACCTCAATAGGATAGGAGAGACCAAGATCGGTCTTGAAATGTATTTTAAACTTTCATCCTCCATCGAGCATGAGGGACAAATATTGAGATGAAGATTGGTTTTAAAATCGGTCTTGAACTCTTGTCATTCACCGTGCATGAGAGATCAAGATTGGTTTGAAAATCGATCTTAAATTTTCATCCTTAATCAGTAATGGGAGACAACGATCGATTTTGAAACCACCATTAAACTTCCATTCTTTGTCAAGCATGAGATTAAGATGGTTTTAAAACCAATCTTGAACTTTTATCATCCACCATGCATGACAACAGTTCATGACCGGTTTTGAAACCAATCTTGAACTTGCATCCGCCATCGAGCACGAGAGACAAAGATCGGCTTTCAAACCACTCTTGTACTTTTGGCTCCCAATTAGCATGAGAGTCTAGGGTCGATATTTCAACCAATCTTTGCCTTTCATCCTCTATCAACAAGCTTGGCTAGGGCATTGTCATTTTGATGAAAGGTGAGAAGTATCACTCAAACCTAACCATGTCAACAAAAATGAGAAGGGAGAGAGAGAGAGAGAGAGAGAGAGAGAGAGAGAGAGATGAATTATATAAGATGATGATGTTGGACACATGAACATTCCGTAGGCACACACACAGATAGATAGATAGATAGATAGATAGAGAGAAAGAGAGAGAGAGAGAGAGAGAGAGAGAGAGAGAGAGAGAGAGAGAGAGAGAGAGAGAGAGAGAGAGAGAGATGAATTATATAAGATGATGATGTTGGACACATGAACATTCTGTAGGGACACACACACACACACACACACACAGATGAATTATATAAGATAGTGATGTTGGACACATCAACATTATCTAGGGATATGGTGGAACTTAGTATTAGTGGCTATATGCTCAACATTGGTGATATGGTGGAACTTAGGATTAGCGGCACTCTTATTCAACATGGTATAATATTAAACAATGATGTAGGTGGCTTGTGTCAGGGTTTACAAATTGGGTCTTCATGTGTATCTGTGTCAATCAATGTTTGTTTTGATGTAGACATTGAACTTCCTTTTCGAAAAATGGACACATGCAAACTTAGAGATGCAGTGGGAAGCACTATTAGGTGGGACATGAAAGACTTAAAGATCTATGGTAAATATAGCATTGGAGATGGGGTCGATGTGCATGTACATAATATCAATATGCAACTTAGTAGATCAGATGGATATGATGTACGAGAGACATGGAGAGAGTGAAAAGTCCTTTTATGGGCAAAGGATAAGACACAAACACGTAAAACAAGGGTAGTGTTTCTAGTACAACCATATGAGGTTGTAAACCTCCAAGAATTAGGTGAAAATGATGTAGGAGTGATAGTGGAAGATAATATACCACACTCAAAGAACTTGAAGTTGGCTTCATCCTCCACATGACATGTTGGAGGTCATGATCGGCCGATCTCAAACTTTCATCCTTCATCAGCCATGAGAGATTAAGATCGGTTTCAAAACTGACCTTGAACTTTTATCCTCAACCATGCATGAGACTCCATGATTCATGTGAAACGTTCTTATGGTTGAGAGACGAAGATCGGTGAACCTTCACATGACATGATGGAGGGCCAAAACAATCTCAAACTCTCATCCTCCCTTCAACATCAGACATGAAGATCGGTTTCAAAACCGATCTTCATCAATGATCCTCCAACTCGCCTAAGAGTCCAAGATCAGTTTTAAAAAAATTTTAATCTTTTCCATGATAAGAGACCATGATTGTTTTAAAACCAATCTTGGCTTCATCCTTCATATGTCATGGTGGAGTTTGAGATCAGTTTTAAAACCATTTGGACATGAGAGATCAAGATCTAGATCGGTTTTAAAATTTCAACCTCCATTGCGCATGAGTGACCACGATCTATTTTAAATCTGATCTCTTACTTTAATCCTCAACACACATTCTGTACTAGATCAGTTTCAGAACCGTTCTAAGTGACATTTCATCCTCCATAGGACAGGAGATACCAAGATCGGTCTTGAAATGTATTTCAAACTTTCATCCTCCATCAAGCATGAGGGACAAATATTGAGATGAAGATTGGTTTTTAAATCAGTCTTGAACTCTTGTCATCCATCATGCATGAGAGATCAAGATTGGTTTGAAAACCGATCTTAAAATTTCATCCTTAATTGGGAATTGGAGTGAAAGATCGATTTTGAAGCCACCATTAAACTTCCATCCTTCATTAGGCATGAGAGATTAAGATGGTATTAAAACCAATCTTGAACTTTTATCATCCACCATGCATGACAGTTTAGGTTCAGTTTTAAAACTGATCTTGAACTTGTATCCTCCATCGGGCACGAGAGACAAAGATCGGCTTTCAAACCACTCTTGTACTTTTGGCTCCCAATTAGCATGAGAGTCTAGGGTCGATATTTCAACCAATCTCTGCCTTTCATCCTCTACCAACAAGCTTGGCTAAGCCACTATCGTTTTGAAAACACATCTTGATGAAAGATGAGAAGTATCACTCAAACCTAACCATGTCAACAAAAATGAGAAGGGAGAGAGAGAGAGAGAGAGAGAGAGAGAGAGAGAGAGAGAGAGAGAGAGAAAGAGAGAGAGAGAGAGAGAGATATGAAATATATAAGATGCTGATGTTGGACACATGAACATTATGTAGGCATAGACACAGATAGAGATAGATAGAGATAGATAGAGAGAGAGAGAGAGAGAGAGAGAGAGAGAGAGAGAGAGAGAGAGAGAGAGAGAGAGAGAGAGAGAGAGAGAGAGAGAGAGAGAGAGAGAGAGAGAGAGAGAGAGAGACAAAGAGAGATGAATTATATAAGATGATGATGTTGGACACATGAACATTCTGTAGTGATATGGTGGAACTTAGTATTAGTGGCTATATGCTCAACACTGGTGGTATGGTGGAACTTAGTATTAGTGGCACTCTTATTCAACATGGTACAATATTCAACAATGATGCAGGTGGCTTGTGTTAGGTTGTACAAATTGTGTCTTCATGTGGTTCTGTGTTAGTCGATGTTTATTTTGATGTAGACATTGAACTTCCTTTTTCAAAAATGGATACATGCAAACTTAGAGTTGTAGTGGGAAGCGCTATTAGGTGGGACATGAAAGACTTAAAGATCTATGATAAATGAGTGATAAATAGAGCATTGCAGAGGAGGTTCATGTGCATGTACATAATATTAGTATGCAACTTAGCATATCAAATGCATATGATGTACAAGAGCATATCAAATGGATATGATGTACAGGAGACATGGAGAGATTGAAAAGTCCTTTTATGGGCAAAGGATAAGACAAAAAACATAAAACAGGGGTAGTGTTTTTAGTACAACCATATGCGGTTCTAAACTTCCAAGAGTTAGGTGAAAACGATGTAGGAGTGATAGTGGAAGGTAATATACCACACTCAAAGAACTTGAGCAGTGAAAAAGTTAAAGTTTCTATTCCATTGCTAGAGACATGGCCTCTGAGATCATATCACATTTGAGGATGGCTCATTGTTACAACCCTTATTCTGTGAAAGCTACATGGATGATTGGTTGGAAAATTCCAAAGCAGAAGATGGGAGTGGTAGTACTTGCCTGAATGTTGAACCACTTCACATAAAAATAAAATATCGTACGGTCAATCGCAAGCCTAGAGAGGAAATTGAATGCCATTTGAAGAAGAAGTGCACATATGAAGATGTTCAACAAGTGACACTTATAGATTGTTGTAAATTGAAGTGTTGCCAGATTGCAGATCGTAATTTGGTTTTGCAAATGAGAGTGGAGTTTTGGAGCATCAACTTGGAGAATCGAATGACCTATATCTTCAATAGCTTCACCAATGCTATACGGATTGATTCAAAAGATGTTGTGTCAAACTTGTTTAGCTTTGATAGGAGGGAAATATGTTGTAGGGCATGGTATGAATTGCACACAATTCTAAAACTTCATACTACAGGTTCAAGGAACAACATAATGTTGGATGCACAAATTCCCTGCATGGAAACAAAGGCATCATTAGAAAAGGGTGGGATCATGTGGAGATGGAAAGAGCTGTATTACATGACTTTGTGAATAAAAATTCTAAAAGGATGCTACATAAAGCTTGAATGGCAATAGATGGCAAGAGAGAAACACAACTTGTCATTCCAGATATGTACAAATAAGTGGACATAATGCATGAGATCAATCTGACCATGAAAATGCTAGGGTACAAGGAGGTTCCAAAGTCAACGTTCAACTGAATTTGAAACATAGACTTCAAGCATGTCTTGGTTTCTCACACAAGCACATTCTCAAAGTGTAGCCTTTGTAGTGCAATCAAGCTGAAATTGGGTGCTACTAAGGTACCAACAGAACATGAAAAGATTTTTGTAGAGAGGAGGAGGCATATGAAACAACAAATGAGTTGTCGGCATGTATATTATTCATGGTGTTGTAAATCAGAGAAGAACCCTCAATAGGTCTTACGCATCATACATGATAAGATGGATCGACAAAAGACAACCATACCGAGGCTCAAAGTTAGAGTAAAAGATATCGATAAGTCATATCAGTTGCCAGTATTACTGACTAGAATGCTAACACATGGACATGGACAAGAAGAATATGGACATTTTTTGCTTGGTCTTTGGCCCATAGACCCAAACTTTACCTGGGATCATTAGCACTGTGTCTTCATAACTTGGAAAGTGAAGATAAGCATGAGTATGGTGATCTTGTACACAGTTCTTTAAATACTTCAAGCAAGCTCCTAAATTGTGTAATTTTGAGGACAACCATGGATATCCATCTATCAATGGATGGAAAGTCAAATCCTTATGCTCAACAAGTGTTTGCAAGAACATATAACACATCCCAAAAATCTTCCACCTTGCCTCTTGTTGCAATTAGACAATTGTGGATTGGAGAACAAAAACAGATATGTTTTTGCATACCTATCTTTACTGGTGGCTAGATGGGTTTTCGTAATAATAGAGATCGGTCTCTTAATGGTTGGTCATACCCATGAAGATATTGATGCATTGTTTAGCCGTTTTTCATAGTAGTTGAGGACAAGTCATTCTCTCACTCTAGCATATCTATTGGGAAAATATGATCAATGCACTATCAAATTTGCATCAACTATGCAAAGTCAAGATATATCTATAGGCTTTTAGCCAACCACAGACAACACATGTAGTAGAATGGAATACCAACACTAAAAATGAAGGTTTCATGGGTTTAAAGGCACTAGAAGATCAATACTATGGTCCACAACATAACAAGCCAAAAGATACATTCCAACCTCTTATAGATGTAAAAAAGGGTGACTTTGTTCTTGAGAGGCCAAGAGACAATATATATCCAATTTGGTTGGGTGAAGCCAAGTCAGACATTCAATCCAACACTTCCTCTAAAGAATACAACATGGTATTGATACAGTATTGGGCACCATGTTCCCCTAAGAAGAATGCAAGCAAGGAAGAAGTGTATGCAAATTGTTGGGAGAAATTTTGGATGTGCAATGACAAAGATCCTACATGTTGGGAGCAAGCAGACTCAATAGTATGGAGTTGGACACCGAAAGGAGGGAAGAAGCCCAAGAAGATCAAAATTCCACCTACCGTGCATGAGAAAGTAGAAGCAGGCCTAGTAGGGGTCGATCAAGTAAACAACAAGAGTGTAGATTGAGCTAATACTCAATGGTCTTAAGGTTTTGTTTTGTTTAAATATTGGCTTGTATTGAGTAGTTTAGCTCATTGTCTTCCTATTGGTTGAATGTGTAACAATTACCAGTGACAAGGCCATGATGATGATAATTAGCTTAGCTTCAGCTCATTGTCTTGCTATTGATTGAATGCGTAACGATTACCATTGACAATGTCATGATGATGATAACAAGCTTAGCTTCACTCAGGTCATTGCTTTAAACAAATGGAATTTATATCTTAACACCAACTATTATATAAATGTGTTGATAATTCAACAAAGTTAACTCTCTTGTATGGCATTGCAATGTTAAATGTGAGGTTTTCATTGTGCATTGGAATGTTTTTTAGGGTTATATTCTCAAATTTTAAATAATTTAAGGTGAGTTACTGTGGGTGGCTTGTGCAATCATGTTGCAATTGAACAAGATGTTTGAGTTTACACAACAAATACTTCATTCCCAAAGTTAATGAAACATCTCACTTATTTTCTCATTAAAATGACATCAATGAGATAAATAAAGATCATATGCATCATTCCCAAAATTAATGAAACAATCTAAATTAATCAGTCTAAAATAACAAAACCAAAATTAATAGAATTTAACATTCTTAGTCTAAGAGACACTATAGATGCAACAACTAATTCCCAAAATTAATGAAACAATGGACACAACAACAAACCAAAGATCTAGAGTGTGACCATGTATGAAACAAGAGATCCATTGTGGTTGAGCCAAGATGAAGATGGGTTAGAAAGATGAGAAGAGTATGAGGAAGGGACTAAAACTGTGAGAGTGTAAGGTTCTCTCTCCCAATTTCATTTTCCCAAAATATTGAGATTTTCCCAAAATTACTAATACGTTGTTTCTAGCCAAGGATGTACAAACTATAGTGGTAGTGGTGGACAAGGTCACTTTACCCTTGAACAACCTGATCAACCAAGCAATTTGGGAGAGTGAAGCCCTATGTGTGGTGGTGTAATCTGTGGCTACTAGCACATAGAAATTCTGAGTTTGTGTAGCTATAGGCTTGAAATGAACCATGAAGTCCAAACCTCATTTTTGGAAAGGCCCCAAGGGAAGCACTGGTTGCATCAGCATGTAGTCCAAGTTCAAAGGCTGTCCCATTTGTTGACATAGATCACACTATAGCGCAAACCGGCAAGCATCCTTTTGTAGTGTCAACCACCACAACCCTACTTGCAGTACCTTTTTGGTTGTAATAGCTCCCACAAATTGACCACGTGCCGATCCACAATGTGCCTTCGTGAGGACCAGTGCTTGCTCCTGTGGAAGCACACAGTAGAGCAGAACATCTGTCAAGTGTCTACGGTAGAGCCGATTGACCACTACCTCAAATCCACAGCTTTTGAGTGCTAACCACTTCCGTTGATCCCTATTGATATAATCCAGCATCTGTCCAGACGTAATGAAGTGCATCATCTCATTATACCACAACCATGGCATGCCCTAGGTTACCAACCCCTCTGATGGTTTTGCAATAGCCACCAAAACCACATTGAGGTCCATGTTCCGGAACTCATATTCAATGATGATTGCGGGCTTCCCTATTTCCAGGCGTGATAGGTAGTCTACCATCACATGCTAGGAGTCTATGTACCATCTCAAAATCATACTCATGTAGCAACAATAGCATCCATCTTGCTAGTCTTCTAGTTAAGTTCTGTTGCTTGACCAAGTATAGCAACGCCAAATGACCAACATGAAATGTAAAAGGTCACCCCAACAAGTAGTGGCAGAACTTATTCATAGAGAAGACCATCCCCAAGCCTTCATGTTCTGTCCCTGAGTAATTCCACTCTACTAGTGATAGTCTGCGACTTGCATAATAGGCTAGTTAGAACCACCCTATGTCATCTTGTTGCATTAGAACAATTCCAATCGCTTATCTGAGGCATCCACAAACACATCAAAATTCTTCTTCCAATCTAAAGGGATCAAAATTGATGCTCTAGAAAGTTGCACCTTCAACTGCTGGTATGCCTTCTCACATTCTTTGGACCATACAAACGTTTTGGGCTCCACATGCACCAAAGCATTCAAGGGTATGGCCATGTGAGCCAAAAATTAGAGGTGACGATCATGCCATCGTATCTATCCTAGAAACTACAGACATTCTTTTGGGTTAGCTGGTGTTGGTGCCTACATAATTGTAGCCACTTTATCCAAGCCCACTCCTATTCCTTTAGTGCTAATCACATGCCCTAGTAGGGAGCCACTCTGGACTGTAAATGCACACTTCATTGGATTCAGCATGAACAACACTTCTCTCCAGTGTTGAAGCATAATTGCAAGTTATTCGAGTTGGTTCCGAACACGTTGAGATCATCTAGAAAGATTCTCATGAAATTTGTTAAATATTCCTTGAAGATCTCTTGCATAGCACATTGGGAACATCTATGGTGCATTTCGCAATCCAAACCATAAGACCGTGCACACATATACCCCCCAGGCCATAATGAAAGGTCCTCTAGCACCATCTGAATTAATTGTATCCATTGTACCCATCCAAAAATGAGTAGACCTCATGCCCTACCACTTCATCTAGCATGGAATCCATATATGGGAGTGGAAATGGGTTTGGCACTCTAGCTACATTTAGTTTGTGGTAATCCACAAGAATCAATAGCTTCTTGTTTTTCTTGGGCACAATCACAATTGGAGAAGTCCACTTTGGATCCTTGATTGGTGCAATGAATCCCACCTATAGTAGCCTCTCCATCTTGACCTGCTTAGCCACATGCATATTCATGCGGCAATGGTGCATTTTGGTGGGCATTGTGTCCTTCTTCAGGTTAACCCAATCTTGGTAAAACTTCGGGTCCAGCCCTTGCATATTGGAATAGTCCCATGAAAGCATGTCCACAAACTTAGTCGGTAGTGACACTGCATATTGGAATAGTCCCATGAAAGCATGTCCACAAACTTAGTCGGTAGTGACACCAATTCCTTTCTAAATTCCTCTTCTAGAAGTGTGCTTATCTTCACGAGCTTGGAGCTCCCATCGGTGCCTAGGAGCACCGTCTCCATGGCATCTTCTTGCATGCGTGTTACGTACATCATTTTCTCCTCAAATTCCCTCTCTTGTTCCAGGACATCTTTCATATCCAGGTCTGCACACAATAGGTCCTCTATAGGTTGCAATTGCAATTGTGGTGATGATCCTTGGTTCTAGCTAAACCTTAGGTTGAAGCTTCCATGGAGAGAAGCAATGACGGCAAGAGCTCGACGGAATGGCGTGGCAATGGAGCGATGAAGCTCGTGGGTTGATGTCATCTATGAGCAATGTCGTCCATCATGGGAGCTGTTGATTGCACTGGGAGCTTGGCTCAATGGCATGTTTTGCCTCTGTCATAGGAGCCGCTGGAGAGGCTTGTAGAGAGGAGAGCTTTGAGCCTTGTAGTCGGTGTAGGAGCTGCCTTGTAGCTCATGCGTAGGTGCTTGCTTGTTAGGTCATAGGGAGCATAGGTGTTGGTTGTCAGGATTGGCGTTGTTGCGAGGTTATCTTGCAAGGTCGTTGTCTGCTATTGCACGTTGGAGACATTTGGGGCTGATGTGTTGCTTGATGCGGCTAAAGGGCCGATGCTGGTTGCTATGTCCACATTTCTTCTTCCGGCAATTTACTGCTCGTGGATGCAGACGTGCATAACACTTGCGGTAGATCATCTTCTCCTGATTGTACTTTCTTGCTAGTGCCATCAGGGAAGGCTCGATAATTCCACACCACAGCCTCAGCACCAGATGGAGTGTAGACTCTTTCTGAATATGTTATAATCTGCCAGAGTGCGGCCATCCTCCAATTGCTTGCCTGCAACTATGAGACGTTGTTGGTCAAGAGGAATCCATTCTTTGTCCTAGATTTTGGTTTTGACGTTGTCAATAGTATCGCTGCTCTCGACCTCGAGGGTGATGGTTTTGTCAGTTTTGGAGAGGCTTATCTCAAGAAGACCCGTAAAGGTGCCCAGTCTCTCACAGAGAATGCAACAAACGAAATGTTGCTTAGAACGAGACCTCGATGAAGGAGTTGTCTGCCATTAAAGAATTTTTACAAGCTATGGAGGACTACAAGCAGAAGTTGCAGTGGTTGCTTTTGCCATGGGAGTCTTTCTCCTTAGAACAAAAAACTGATCTCTCTCTATCTTGAACTCACAGACTTCTCAGTGAATATTGCAAAAAAAAAATCTTTAATACTAAGAAAATCTCTCACTAGGGAAGCTAACCTAGGAGAAAAACATGAGCTCCTAAGGAGTATCTAAAACTAATCTAGGAGACTATACCTAAGCTCTGATACCATGACAAAACATGTGCGCCTCAGGATCTATGGAGCACTCTAAAGTGGATCGAACCTATGTGGAGACATGATGAGATGAGTGCTCATGACATGTAGCTCAAGTCAATTAGGTTCCAAGATAGATTAGCTTGGACTCATAAAGAGAATCTTGAGATAGTGCAAAGTGCTTGATTTTATATTACTTCAAATGAACCTCCCTTTTATAGGTGAGGGTACTTACATCCATATGCTTGCTCACATGTGGGATATCTCCTCCATGCCATGTGGCAGCTTTCTCTTTACTCATACCTTTGCTCTACAAGTGCTCATGGCACCACAACTCTCAACACACCCCTCCCCCTCCACCACAACCCCCCTTTTCTCCATGCCTCCCATTTCCACCACCTCTTTCTTCTCGCCCCCCACCCCCCTCCATCTCCACCACCCCCTCCCCCCTCCCCCCCTCCATCTCCACCATCCCCTTCCACCACCACCAACCCCCCCCTCCACCACCACCCCCTCCCCCTTCCCCCCCCTCCATCTCCACCACCACCCCCTCCACTACTACCTCACCCCCTTCACCACCCCCTTCCCTCCCCCCATTCCCACCCCCCCCAATCCCTCCCTCCCCCTCCCTCTTCTCTCTCTCTCTCTCTCTCTCTCTCTCTCTCTCTCTCTCTCTCTCTTTTCCCCCTCTCTCTCTCTCTTCCCCCCCCTCTCTCTCTCTCTCTCTCTCTCTCTCTCTCTCTCTCTCTCTCTCTCTCTCATGACTTGCAGCTCACGTGTAGGTGCTTGCTTGTTAGGTCATAGGGAGCATAGGTGCTGGCTGTCAGGACTGGCATTGCTGCGAGGTTATCTTGCGAGGTCGTTGTCTACTGTTGCAGGTCGGAGACATTTGGGGCTACTGCGTCGCTTGATGCAGCTGAAGGGCCGATGCTGGTTACTATGTCCACATTTCTTCTTCCAGCAATCTACAGCTCGTGGATGCAGACGTGCATAACACTTGTGGCAGATCATCTTCTCTTGATTGTACTTTCTTGCTAGCGCCATCAAGGAAGGCTCGATAATTCCACCCCACAGCCTCAGCACCAGATGGTGCCAAATGGTTCAGGCATAAACACCGTCCACTGGCATATGCATTAATAATATCTCATCCAAGAGAGCATAGCACTATCAGTGCATCACTTGCAATGTGTCAAAGCTATCCCTCAGCATAAAATAGCATCCATGTGTAAAGCGTCCATAAAAATAGCATCCCACAAGGCAATTTGGGCCTATCAGTGCATCCAATAAGGACTGCAATGCATCCAAATGGCCTATAAATCATCCACTACAACCCAATGCACACCATGAATGAGCGCACAACACTGCTCAAACTGCAACCAGAGTGATCTGCATAAGGTATGCTCAAGAAATCATAGTCCCACGGTAATGACCGCTACTGAAAATAGAACTTGAGATGCCTCAAAACATGGGCGCCATTGCATAATCGGACTCAGCAAGAAAATCTGCAAATATCTCTCTTCTGTCAGAACTCCAAAATTCCAACCGATGAGTGAGAAATGGGAGTCAACACTTATCCACTGCCATGTGGCATAAATCTAAGGTTTCAAAACCTTAGAATGAAAAATGCATAATAGATAGACGAAATCGAATACACAGAGATCTATAACTCTGAAAATCCTCCATCAAATCATGTAAGAACTGACAAGTAGGTGTTTTTGGGCATCTGAAACGCAATGGGACTGATGGTTTTGGAAACTATGGTCTCAATCATTGGGTCCAACACACAGACTGAAAAACGCTTTTGGAAACAGAGGTATTTGTAAACTCCACTAGAGTGCAAATGATGAGCAACATAGAAGTTTTAGGACCTCCTGAGTCCACTGGAATTGACAGATCTACAAATGGTTGCTCCAAACTTGAGTTCCAATACCCGGGCAGAAAAACGTAGAAACTGACACAGTGAGTCAGAAATCCAATGAAATGATCCCAGATTCAAGAATGAAGGTGTTTCCAAGCTCCTGAAGTGAAGTGGACACCAAAAGCAAGCAATAGTTGCCTCTACAAGTCAATATTATGGAGTCTCTGTCATCAAACGGAACAGGGAAAAGCTCAAAAAATGACTTTTTCTTTGAAAACACTTAATAGGCTCTCAAAACCACTTCGCAAAACCAAAGTGACTTTTCTAAAGGTTCCTCCAAGGTCTCTGCACACTTGGATGTAAGTAAAGTCACCCTCAAAGCTTCCCACAGAGCTTCTCCTTCCTCCCACAGAGCTACTGAGCTTCAAGTATTCACACATGCTCAGCTAGATCACCCGGGCTCTGATACCAGTTGAGAGTGCTCTCAACGGAAGCAAGAACAGAAGAGGGAGAGAGAGAAATAGAGAGCCGCACAAGTTTTGGTGGGTGCAAAACACCCTAATCTTCTTTTTCATTAATTTATATATGTGTTTGAGTATTGTTCATAACCGAGGTAAAGGCACAGTGACCTTTAACCCCCACAGTAGCTACGTTCTAGCCAACATCTCTGACTCCAACGCTCGTCAAATCCACATACAACTCCGCTACAACCACCGCCCTTGATAATTCTCTACCCCGAATCCCTCCTTGAGATTCAATCACTCCCTTTAAATCCTCCATGCCCCAACATGGTTGGACGCCATCGCGACAATGATGGGGATATCGACCTTGATGCAGAGGCTGACAATTTCTTTAATCGAGAAATAATAACAATCAAGGCAGACGTGAGAGTGCTCTCAACGGAAGCAAGAACGAAAGAAGGAGAGAGAGAAATAGAGAGCCACACAAGTTTGGTGGGTGCAGAACCACCCTAATCTTCTTTTTCATTCATTTATATATGTGTTTGAGTATTGTACATAACTGGGGTTAAGGCACAGTGACCTTTAACCCCCACAACCTCCCACTTAAAGGACAATGTGCCTTTAAGGGAGAACAACCCGTGAGCATACTATCCAATGCCCATCAATACACGACAATACTCAAACCGCTGACTAGGTAGACTCTTCGTCAGCATATCTGCAGGGTTATCATCTGTATGAACCTTGACAAGCTCTATGCACTTGTCCTCAAGTACCTCCCTGATGAAATGGTACCTGACCTCAATGTGTTTGGTCTTTGCATGAAAGACCGGATTCCGTGCTAGCTGAATAGCACTCATGGAATCACTATGCAATGTCGGTACACCTGTATGAATCCCCAAATCTCCCACTAGCCGATCAAGCCATATAGCCTCCTTGCAACCCTCTGTGGCTGCAACATACTCAGCCTCTGTGGTAGACAAAGCCACGCACTTCTGTGCAT
This sequence comes from Dipteris shenzhenensis, assembly GCF_047967505.1. NCBI lineage: Eukaryota > Viridiplantae > Streptophyta > Polypodiopsida > Gleicheniales > Dipteridaceae > Dipteris > Dipteris shenzhenensis. The sequence continues at coordinate 20,844,775 of NC_141617.1, read as the reverse complement.
GAGACATCCACGACACTGCACCACCTGCAAAGGTGAACACATAACCAGAAGTGGATCTCCTACTATCCACATGCCCTGCATAGTTTGAATCTGTGTACCCAAGTACACGCATGTCTCCTTTACCAAAGCAAATGCACATCTCCTTGGTACCCTTCATGTACCTCATGATGCACTTAACTGCCTCCCAATGCCTCTTTCCTGGATTAGCCATATACCGGCTAACAACTCCCACTGCAAATGCAATGTCTGGTCTAGTAGCTATCATAGCATACATAAGACTCCCGACCGCTGATGCATAAGGAACCTTAGCCATCATGGCCCTCTCCTCTTCTGATTTGGGACTATCTGTATGACTCGGTTTCACATATGGAGGCAATGGAGTACTCACTGCCTTCCCCCCCTCCATATTGAAACGCTGCAATACTTTTGTAATATACTCTTTTTGTGAAAGCCAAAGGAGTTTCCTACTCTGATCACGCGTGATGCGCATACCAAGAATATGACCTGCAAATCCCAAATCCTTCATATCAAAGGCCTCATGCAACTTGGCCTTTAATGCATCTAGCTCATAAGTATTCTTTCTAGCCAATAGCATATCATCCACATATAGTGCCAAGATTATCAAGCTATTATCCTTAGCCCTTTTAGTGTAGAGGCAGTGATCAATTTCACTCCTTCTAAAACCCTGGGACCGAATGAAAGCATCAAACTTCTGATACCATTCTCTAGGTGCTTGCTTAAGACCATAGAGACTCTTTTTCAGCTTGCAAACTAAATGCTCTTTGCCCTTTTCTTCAAAGCCTTCCGGCTGCACCATGTAAATTTCCTCATGCAAATCCCCATGCAAGAAAGCTGTCTTGACATCCATTTGCATAAGCTCCATATCCTCTGATGCCATTAGTCCAAGCATGCATCTAAGTGTGGTCATCTTCACAACCGGAGAGAATATCTCATCAAAGTCCACACCCTTCTCTTGCTTGAACCCTTTAGCAACCAAACGGGCCTTGTACCTAGGCACATCATCACCTGTGACCTTCATTTTGTAGACCCATTTACATGGCAATGCTTTCTTTCCATGTGGCAAAGAAACCAAGTCCCAAGTCTTATTCTTCATAAGTGAACTCATCTCTGATTGCATAGCATACTCCCACTTGCGTTGATCCTCACGCATCATAGCCTCTCTGTAGCAAGAAGGCTCCCCGCAATCAGTAAGCATCACATAGTCTACCCCTGGAACAAACCTATCAGGCAGTCTAGACACTCTAGATGATCTTCTCAAGGGCATTTCAGCTTGCTGTCCCACTTGCATATCAGCCACATTTGGCTCATCATTTCCACCAATAGATGATCCATCATCTACCCTTGACTGTAGGAGTACTTGGTGGTACCATTTCTTGCACATTTGGTGCATGGACAGCTTGCTGTCTATCAACATATGCAGGTGGATTCACATCTTGGAAAGTGATTCTCCTCATTTCCACATCCCTCATGGGTGCCTTATGCATCTTCTTCTCATTGAAGACCACATCATGGCTGCGTATGATCTTCTTTGCTTCTGGATCCCAGAGACGATAGCCCATCTCTCCACTTTCACCATAACCTAGAAAGATGCATTTCCTAGACTTAGGATCTAGCTTCTTTCGAAGCTCTTTTGGCACATGTGCATATGCCTCACACCCAAATATACGCAAATGAGAGTAAGAGGGCTTCTTTCCACTCCATGCCTCTTCAGGAATACCACCATCCAAACTCTTACTAGGTGATCTATTGATCACATGCACTGCAGTCTTCATTGCCTCAGCCCAAAAACCACCAGAAAGACTTGCATTAGAAAGCATGCATTGCAACCTTTCTTGAATGGTACGGTTCATCTTTTCTGCAACTGGATTTTGCTCTGGAGTACGAGGGGATGTGAGCTCCCTCTTAATCCCACGTGTATCACAGAAATGCTGAAAGTCATGAGAGAGATACTCTCCACCATTGTCAGTCCGTAGGCATTTAAGCATTCTACCTGACTGATTCTCAACCAAGGCCAGCCATTTCTGAAATACCTGGAATACATCACTCTTCCGAGCTATAGCATAAGCCCACACTTTCCTAGTTGCATCATCAATGAATGTCACATAGTATTCGGCCCCGCCTAATGACCGTGTAGGCATGGGACCACATACGTCTGAATGCACCAAATCAAGCATTTCAAACTCTTTCTTTCCCCTTCTTTTATGGGCTGATTTAGTCTGCTTTCCATAGAGACAATGCTCACAAAATTCAAAATCAGAGAAACTCAAATGCGGTACATAACCCAAACGGCATAAGAGTTTCATTCCATTCTGGCTCATGTGCCCCAACCTGCAATGCCACAAAGAAGTGCTTGGCTGCTCGGTTATTGCAACAACATGATCAAATACCCCTGATACATGTAAGGAATACAAAGTCCCACACTTGGCACCCCTAGCCAAAAGCATAGAGCCCTTTTGAATTTTCCAACTTTGAAAGCCAAAAGTGGTGTGAAAACCAGCATCATCTAGCTGACCCACTGAAATAAGACTCTTGGTCAACTTAGGCACATGTCTCACATGTTTCAAAACAAATGCAGACCCATTTGCAAAAGAAAACTTTATGTCACCTGCTCCCACTATGTCACATGCATAGTCATTTCCAAGATGCACACAACTTGTCTTTCCACTGTCATAAGTGGATAACCATTCCCTATGGGGAGTAACATGGAATGAAGCACCAGAATCCAAAATCCAATCCTGGGAATATGCATCATCTGAAGTTGTAAGCAACTCTGTAGATAAAGTAGACATGAAGAGAACATCATTGTCACTATCATGTGTGACTGCATTGATCTCCTCGATCTTCACTTTTCCTTTGTCCTCCCTTGGACTCTCTTCCTTTTGATTTGCACCCCAATTTGCATTCTTTTTCTTATCCCTTTGCTCTCTTTTCAGCTTGTAGCAATCCTTTTTCATATGGCCCTTCTTGCCACAATGGTAACACTCAATGTTCCGTGCCTTGGATTTGCTACGAGACTTTCCTCTTTCTTGGGACTTCCCCCTGAACTGTGATCTGCCCCTTTGCATATTTAAGGCTGCATCCTGCTTGTTGCCATCCATAGACTTCCGTCTAATCTCCTCGGCCAACAAGCTACCCACAACATCATCAAATTTCAGTATTCCACCAGGTGCAGAGTTACTGACAGCTGTACGGAAGGTATCCCATGAGGATGGCAATGAACATAAGAGAAATATTGCCTTAGTCTCCGCATCAAAATTCATTTTCTGAGCCTGAAGCTGGCTGAAAATAATATTGAATTCATTCAAGTGAGAAGCAATGGAGACCCCTTCCTTCATTTGCAGCTCAAACAACCTCTTCATGAGGTAAACTTTATTAGAGGCAGTTTCCTTCTCATAAGTGGCACACAGTTTCTTCCACAAATCTTCCGTAGTCTGCTCATTTACTACTGTGAAATAAACTGACTCTGCAAGATGAAGTCTAATAGTAGACTTTGCTAATGCATCCAACTCATTCCAATCATCCTCAGACATATTTGCAGGCTTAGCTTCAATCCCTGCCAAGGGTTTAATCTGCTTCTTTTGAATAAGCACATCCCTTATCTGTTCTTTCCACAAAGAGAAGTTTGTCCCATCAAACTTTTTAATGCTGAAAAACTCCTTTTCAGGCATGGAAGAGGATGCCATGATGCAAATAAAGCAAATTCCCAAATGCTAGTGCCTGCAAGAGAGAATCACACCAAATACCAAGTGCACCCAAATGTGTATGCCACAATAGAGTGAAATATCACCAAAACTCAAAACTCAAAGCATCTGACTCATGTGCATATACTATGCATCCATATGAGCAAATCTGGCCCAAAAGAAAATGCCAATAAGTGCCAAATGACTCAAGCATAAACACCGTCCACTAGCATATGCATCAATTATATCTCATCCAAGAGAGCATAGCACTATCAGTGCATCACCAACAATGTGTCAAAGCTGTCCCTCAGCATAAAATAGCATCCATGTGCAAAGCGTCCATAAAAAATAGCATCCCACAAGGCAATTTGGGCCTATCAGCGCATCCAACAAGGACCGCAATGCATCCAAATGGCCTATAAATCATCCACTGCAACCCAATGCATACCACAAATGAGCGCACACTGCTCAAACTACTGCAACCAGAGTGATCTGCATAAGGTATGCTCAAGAAATCATAGTCCCACGGTAATGACCGCTACTGAAAATAGAACCTGAGATGCCTCAAAACATGGGCGCCATTGCATAATCGGACTCAGCAAGAAAATCTGCAAATATCTCTCTTCTGCCAGAACTCCAAAATCCCAACCGATGAGTGAGAAAAGGGAGTCAACACTTATCCACTGCCATGTGGCATAAATCTAAGGTTTCAAAACCTTAGTATGAAAAATGCATAACAGAGAGACGAAATCGAATACACAGAGATTTATAACTCTGAAAATCCTCCACCGAATCATGCAAGAACTGATAGGTAGGGGTTTTGGGCGTCCGGAATGCAATGGGACAGACGGTTTTGGAAACCGTGGTCTCAATCAACACAAACTGAAAAACGTTTTTTGAAACAGAGCTATCTGTAAACTCCACCGGAGTGCGAATGATGAGCAACATAGAAGTTTTAGGACCTCCTGAGTCCACCGGACTGACAGATCTGCAAATGGTTGCTCCAAACTTGAGTTCCAACACCCGGGAAAAAAACGCAGAAACTGACACTGTGAGTCAGAAATCCACTGAAATGATCCCGGATTCAAGAATAAAGGTTCCAGGCTCCTGAAGTAATGTGGACACCAAAAAGCAAGCAATAGTTGCCTCTAAAAATCAATACGGAGTCTCTGTCATCGAACGGAACAGGGAAAAGCTCAAAAAACGACTTTTTCTTTGAAAGCTCTTAACAGGCTCTCAAAACCACTTCGTAAAGCCAAAGTGACTTTTCCAAAGGTTCCTCCAAGGTCTCTGCACACTCGGATGCAAGTAAAGTCACCCACAAAGCTTCCCACAAAGCTTCTCCTTCCTCCCACAGAGTTGCTGAGCTTCCAAGTATTCACGCACGCTCAGCTAGATCACCCGAGCTCTGATACCAGTTGAGAGTGCTCTCAACGGAAGCAAGAACGAAAGAAGGAGAGAGAGAGACAGAGAGCCACACAAGTTTGGTGGGTGCAGAACCACCCTAATCTTCTTTTTCATTCATTTATATATGTGTTTGAGTATTGTACATAACTGGGGTTAAGGCACAGTGACCTTTAACCCCCACAAGACGCTGCCCCTTGGGAAAACTGGAACTTCCCAAATATAATGGTAGGGGAGATCCAACCCGATTCCTCCAGCATTTTGATGCCGTATGCCGAGTAGGTGGAGATCAATCCCATGAAACCAAGGTGGCTTGGTTTCCCATGGCCTTAACTGATGAAGCGTCTGAATGGTACCTAGACCTTCTAGTGGAAGAGCGAGCCACATGGGACCTACTTTAAACATAATTTAAACGATGCTTTCAAACGGAGAGGCTACAAGATGCTCTCGCTCCCACAATCGCACTTGCACAAGTGCCCCCAGCTCCGAGACTAAATCATGTTCCCATTCGGACACGTCCCACAACTACTTAGGAATCTGAATCCACGACCATATCCAAGAGCACCAAATCTAGCTCCTCAGGCAGTTCCATACATCAATTACAAGCCAAGGAAATAGACTTGTCATTTGAGTATAAAACAGAGTACCCAGTGTACTATGTAGAAGGTGCAGAGGGTCTAATACTAGTTTATGCAAATCAAGTATGTCCCAACACATATCGAGCACCAATCAAGTGCTACGGTTGTGGCAAAAATCATTGGATCACAGAGTGCCCTCATCATGGTAGCCCAACTACTTTCCAACCCCTCTGTAGAGATTGTGGCATAGGACATGCATGTATGGATTGTCCCATGAAAAATAAAGGCCCAGAACAAACATAGCTTAAGCCTGACATCCCAATTGGCATCATTGGGGTGGACCATCAAAGTCTGGGTCCGGCAAGTATAATATCACAACCTATAAATGTAATTACATGCCAATAGAAAGAGGCCACCAAGGACCCTAACATTCTAATCCAACCAAAGCGACTTCTTAAAAAGAAATCATAAGTGCCTCCACCTCCACCAAGCATTGAGTAACCGAGCTCATCCACATCAACTCCCGAGCCTCAAATAAAGGAAGCTCCATACCCAAATGTAGAGGTGGAGAAGGCTTGCTTTCAGGCACTTCAACAATGGGTACAAAAGGAATAAGCTCAATTTGAGACTGAGAAACAAGCTCAATTTGAGGCTAAGAAACAAGCTCAAGACCCAATCCATGACTTGGCCCCATAGAGTATTAATACTGTATGTGAGCCTCTGTTCCAACAACAGACTCCACAACATAATGTACCGCCACGTCAACTTGAAGGAGCCACACTCTCTAGCATCCTGAGTTGCCCTATGTCAATTCCCATCAGAATCCTCCTACATAATTGTCCCAATCTCTAGGAGAGTTTCAAAGGATGGATTGAACTCACAAATCCCCCTCCACCTATGAACGACATTGAAGATATCCCTATGCAAATGGGTGAGAGAGATGACATATGCAACATTACTATGCCTTTGATCCACAAGGCATAATAGTGGATGGTGGAGCAGGTGTAAATGTCCTATCAAAGGAGCTCTATGAAGAATGGGGTCTCCCACCAATGCAAAAGGCTAATTTCAACATATGCCTTGCTGATGATTCATGGGCAAAACCCTTGGGAATAGTAAATGGCATGTCCACAAAGATTGCAAGAGTCCACTTTTCCCTTCAATTCACAATCTTGGATCTCCCCAAAAAATCCTATCAAATCTTACTAGGACATCCTTGGATACGGGAAGCATCAGTCCTCCATGACTAGGGAACTGATAGACTGACAATCCAGAATTGCAACACTGCAGTCAGGGTGAATGTGGGGACAGGAGCTATAAAACCAATTGTGCCTAGAGCATTGGATGACACATCTTCAATGACAATCTCAAGCAAATCAGCTCCCTTGCAACAGCATGCCATAGTGGGCGATTCACAAAGCAATGTCAATAACTGGATACAAACATTGGCAACCATCAACAACTGCCATTCATTAGACCCCATCTTCTCATAGATAGATGCTAAGGTGCTACAAGTAGATCCTCCACTCACACATGAAGAACCAATCGATCTAGAGATGCCATTCTTTATGGCTGACCTCAAGTGGGATAATGAACCTGAAGAAGGTACCCATACAACTGATGAGTTAGATTTTCCTTGGGACCTTGAAATAGAGGCTGAGAATGCTGAAATTGAAGATCAAATCTTTGATAATGATAGCCATTATGCATGCCCTAATGGCAGTCGAAATCCTAAAAGTTGAACCTCCAAAGTTGAATAACAGCAGAAGATCCCGCAAGAAAGCTGGAGAAAATTGCATAAAAGCCAAAGCCGAACACTTTAATGAATTTGAACAAGTCCAAACAAGGATTATCGAATTATACCTTACAAATCCAGCTCCTTTAAAATCAGAGCCACCGCCTGAGAAAGCAACTCAATAAAAGCTTTTGACATAGCAATGAACTAGGACATGCATATATAGTGAGACTCATAGGCATGAATATACAACTTGTAGCCATATGAGGGACTATGAAATATCAATAAATTGTGCAATTCATTGTCAATAGACTCACTGAACGATATGAGAATTGAGTTGTTGGAAAAGTGTTAGTTGCTTTAGTCTCTCCTATGCTACCAAGTCCAAGTTACATTATTAAGATAATTATAATCTATTATCAACTTGCTTTACTCTCCCAAATATGGAAAGTAGGTTAAGCTTCATTTTGGAGATTCTTCCCAAATAGTGGATTTCACAAATCTATGTTGGCTACCTCTATAAGGGATTGTGGAAAAGATCGCTCACTTTTTTGGGCCCGCTCGCTTTTTCTCGCTCGCTCTATCAACTACCTCACTTTCGCACAGGTAGTGTGCATGCCGTTGTCAGATTTGACTTGGGTGTTGTAAGTAGTGAGAGCTTGAGTTTTGACATTCTCTGCTTCCTCAACAAGATTGGCTGAACATCTCTTTTTGGCATAACATTCCTTTTCAAAGTGTCCAGGTTTGCCATAAAAGTTACATTTCATTTTTCTCTTTCCCTTGAAGTTGCTTAGGTTGCTTCTGGCCAAATATGCCCCTTCTTTGTTTGATCCTTCTCTCCTACTCCAAGAGTGATACTTCAATTTCTACCAGACTTATCTCTGGCATATTGGTGAGTGTGGTTATAATAGTGCCATATTCTTGAGTGAGACTTCTAAGTAAAATGGCAATTACAATATCTTCATCAAGATTAAACTTGATGCCAGATAATTGTGGCAAAATGCTCTTCATTGAATTTAGATGTGAAGAGATGGACTCCCCCCTATCCAATTTTAAGTCAAAGAACTTGATAAGCAATCTATACTTAGAGCATCTTCCTTGTGCTCCAAACACATGCTCAAGATGAGTCCATGCAGCATGAGCAGCAGTCTCACATCTATCAATGTGATGAATATAGGAATCACTCAGACTAAGAGCAATTATAGCAAGAGCTTTTTCATCTAATGGAAGCCATGAAGCTTCTCCTTCTCTAGTTGTAGGTTTAGTTTCTTTGCCATTTTCTACCTTCCATATTCCCTTTTTCATGAGAATAAACTTTAGTTTTGTTTGCCAAGTGTGGAACCCCTCTCCTTCAAACTTATCTATTTTCAATTTGGAAGCCATTTAGGAAGGTCTTACCAAATTAATGGCTATGTCTAATCCCTTTACAAAAGGTCAATCTTTCTGAATAAAAAAATCACCTTCACCATATAGATGCAAATTGCAAGATAAGAATTCTAAAAAACCTAATTGTTTGGCATAATCATAACCAGTTGGCTTCTCCCACAACCTCTTAACTAGAGTCTTCTTCAGCTTGTACTTTGTCTTTGTAGTGTTCTTGATTTTGGAAGAGCTTTGAGAACTTGAGGTTGGCATGTTGTAAAGAGATTAGCACCAATTGAACTAACATTCTCTAAACTGAAATGATATACTTTGAACTGATTTTTGGAATAATAATCTTTGAGCTGAGTGTTTTACTCCTCAAGCATTTAGTGTAGCATAAAAACTCCAAAAAATATATTAGAAATGCTTTGCAGAGTACATGTAAACTTGGAGGATGAAATTCGACCAGATGAGAGCAAATCTTTGAGGGCTTTTGTTGCACAATGAAAGATATAGGACTAGAGAAGTCCCAGTACCAAGCTTGGGTGAAATGTCATGTCAAGTCACCATAGCCACAAGCTCCAATGTTGATTGATTTTTTCATCTATACGTCTCAATTACTAAAGCATTTGCCTTCAAATTTGTGCTTTGAATAGCACTTGGTGTCGCCCAGCTTCCTCTGAGAGGAATTACAAGATTGTTGATTTAGATGAGCAGCATTGTCAAAGTGGCACGGAATACTCAGAGAGACAATGCCTCTTCATGGTGACATATTTCAGAGATCCCACCAATCAAAAGGGTTGCCTAGAAGCAGGGAACGTTTGGCTGAAAGGGCTTCTCAAGATATTGTGTGGATGGAGAGAACAGAGCTGTCAAAGATCAAGGTAGAAGAAGGGAAGACATGGAGGCATTTGAGAAGAAGGGGGAATCTAGTTGGAATCTTCTAAGAATCTCATTCTTGGCACTTAGATTCTAACCAAGCTCTGATACCATGTGTAAGTCCATGTAGAAACAATGAGACACAAATGTAGCTATTTATTCATAGAGTGGTTACATATATAGGCAACTTCCTCCATGTAGGTAGATCCTAGATCCACAATCATCTCCTTGATTATCTCAATCAATCACCTCCTATGATCACTCACTCATCACATCAACCTGACACACCTAACTAGAACCTTCTAGCACACCTACACTCACACACTTCTTGCATATGACTCCAATCCCATAGGCGCACACACACACATCAATTTGCCCCTTCAAATGCATTGCTTTGGGTTGAATCCCAAATTGGCAGTGTCCACAGATGATCTAATAAAATGTGTGCTACTAGATCAAGGTTTGCTAATGATGTCAGTGCATTGCAAATGGAATGATGGGATGCATTTTGGCTTGGGGGGGCCACTCATAGATATGTAAGCATAGCATGTTGGTTTAATAGGAGTTTTTAAAATCCAATTTTTACTCATTTTAAACATAAATAAGGGTATCATATAAAGGGGTTATTTACATATTGAATATAAAAAGGGTATGTTTTATTAAAGATAAATTTACAGATAAGGGTTATGCTTAAACACACATGATATATAGGGTCTATACATAATGACCACCCCGAGCATTCTAGGATGTGCATAAAAGTAAGGTCCTATGATTTGATAAGAACCTTAGAGTTGAGAGTTGGGAGAAGATGCTAGCCTTAAAGTTTGGGATCATGGTAGAGCAGCAAGCTAAGAAAAATAAAAAAGAAGGCATGATAGTCTTAAAAGAAAGTGTGCTTGGAAAATGATATGCAAAAGCTATAGCATGATCTACTCACATAATAAATGTTCCTTTTGTCACATTCATCATAGAGCAGGAGATCTTTCTGATTGGATTTGGAACATTAGAACTATCTATCGTGTCCATCTCATATGTTGTTCTAGTTTCTTACAGCACATGTGATCATGTTGGCAAGCAATATAAGGGCAATGCCAGTGCTCTAGCTATGAGAAGCACGAAGAGAGGTTATCATACAAATAGCACACCCTATCCTCATATGAGTTATTGCTGCTACTCGAGAGGATCCTCTCTGGACCATCACATCATACTTTAATGGCGGGCTAGTTTTCATTTAATGAAGAGTCCTTTAGGCATTACATTGATACACACTTGAAGGGAGGAGGAGAGAAGAGAGTGCAAGAAGAAGGAAAGCTAGAGGATGTAATAAAAGGCTTAGGAGATGATGCAAATTCTTAAATTCTTCTATGCCAATGTGCACCATTTTTAATCCATGCTCTCTTGGTTAGAGTAACATGCTTGCATGACTCCCTAATGGTTCCATATAAACTTGCATCCGGGCAACATCTTACTAGATTTTACCTGAAATGTGCATGTTGAGTTGGAATCATTGGTTGGGGAATAGCACAAGACATTTCAGAGGAACACAGAGAACCCTTCAAAAAAATGAAGTGATTCCAAGATGAGAGTGATGAAGATTGAGTGAAGATTCAGCACAAACAAATTTGCCATTTTGAGAAAGACATCAAATACCATGCTCTAAAACACTGGCTTGCACAAGAGTTATAAGTTTTTGCAAAATAAGAGAAATATTATAGAAAATCAAGAGAAAATCCTACATGCTTGCCCTTGGCTAGATTATCACCAAAATGGTGAGGTCTTTCTTTGATTCTAGTAATTATTTCACTTTGGGTATTCGCATACTTAATAGTGCACTTTTGCGTGCCATTTTGACACACGGTTGTCATAAGATGATGGAAGAAAACCCATCGAAGAGTCTTACACCTACTGAGATAATGCGGCAACTCAAGGTTTTTTGGTTACTTTAGTAGTGCAACATGACATAAAAGCATCTCTTTTAGGGAGCTTTTAGGGGTCCAAAATCCTATTTTTTGTGTGCTTTTAACCTCTTTTCAATATAAGTACCATTAAGATGTATACTGTTGACTTGTTTAATGACAAATCCTCCATGCTATCTTATATACCCCTGATTATCATGTGTAACCTTGCATGACTCAAAATTATTCTTGAGGAATGGAGAAACAAATGTTCAAAATGCAAGTGATATGCTTGAAAGGAAATGATACAACTAGGGAGAACCAAATCTAATGCTAGGTGATGCAGAGCTTACTACATTAATGCCATTGTGTCCAAGCTACCCCAAACATCATACATGCAAAGGTTGATCCATTAGCAACTATACACCAAGCAACAATTATACATTGTGATCTACATCGAGTCTATATCCTTTAAATGTGATGCTAGATTTTACCAAGGATCATTGTTCCTAGGTGGGCATCATTCATTGGGGACTATTGCTTCAATCTGCTGAATCAAGAGAAGTCAATTTTGTGAAGTGCACTCTAGATATGGTTGATGTGACTTATAAGATTAAGAAGGCTATGGAAATAAGACACAATAGACTTCGGCCCTGGCAATAATATACCATAAGAACAATAATGCTTATAGTAATGAATCAAATGTGCATGCCATGGGATATATGACTAAAGAGCTTAATACTTTCTTCAAGGAGTGTAAGCAATGCTATTTCGAGGAAAATTACATAAAACAGTCGGGTATGGAATGACAAGTTGCAGCATGTGTATTCCATGTGACTAACTACATGTTTGTGGAAAAGCAAAATAGAATGACATTGGATGAGATGAATAGTTGATTGGAAAGATTTAACACTCAACCACATGCTTGTTTATGGCCTACAATATAGTTGAGATGATGCCTCAATCTTTTTTATCCAATTTGATTATCATGCTACTCTTTGTACAATGCATTTATAGAGTATAATATTACTGTTTCTTGCCTTTTGAATACCTAGTATGTGTTTTTATACTATTTGAATTTTAAAAAGTGTTGTAAAATGCATTTATGTATTCTCCAAATGTATTATATTTGTGTTTCTATACTTTAGTTAGTTCTCTAATAGTAGAGTGACTAACACCTACATGTAGCAAGTATTCATGCAGAAATATCATACCCTCAACTTACTACAAACAAGCTTCCATGAGTACTGTTACCTAGAAAAGAACTAAGGACAAGAGCCTAGCCACTAAGCATGGCGACGCTCAAGGGCCATAGAGGAAAGGAGAACGTGAGGGTGAAACGTTATCATGGGAGGGGAAAAGGGATTAGAAGGGGAGGGAATGAAGAGGGAGACTATGGCAAAAGGGGAAAGGGAGAGGGGGAAGAGAAGCATGTACATGATGGGGGGAGGAATGCAAAGATGGAGACATCAAGGGAAGAGGGCCATGCTTTATTTGAAAGGAAGGGAGAGGGGAAATCAAATTACTAGCTAGGTGGCTTCACAAGAATGAGTGTGTCTCATCAAGGAATAGCCCCCTCCTTTTATAGCCAAGAGAGAAGGTTTCTCCTAATAAATGCATCCTCCCACATGCATGATGTGTGTGGAAGAGTCTCCCATGTGGGCTAGGCAGTTACACACTCTCAATTGTGTGCGATAACGCTTGGCCACATTTTTCCACATATATCAACTCCCATATCCCAAGTCTATGATACTCCCTTGGTCTCTTCCCAATTTTATAATACGTTCAAACATCTAGGAGGACAAGTGGAGGGTTGGCACAAGAAATCTTGCCACCTCATCCTACTTTCCCCATTATTTAACTTGCACTCTTGGACCTTCTATACCTCCCCACATGGGCCCATCCTATATGGAGGGAATAACCCAATATAATATCCATTTCCACCTATTTTATATTACTTCATCCATGGACTTTGGGCCATATCTCACTAAATGTAGGCATGGGACCGCCTAGGTGGAGGGGTGGCACATGGAGGAACCATGCCACCTTACATTTTATAATATTACTACCATGGATTATGTACATCGCCTTATGGGTCCTCTTACATGGAAGGGTGGCACATGGTCATGCCCTGCCACCTCAACCTTGGGCCCTATGCACTCCATATTTTATTATACTATTGCCACACATACAAATACACACACATATTAATGCATTTTTCCTTAGACAATTTTATCCATAACAGTTCCCCCCCCAGGCAGGGAATGCACAGCATTTCCTTGCCTGGGTCCATCACGCACAAAGAAGGGCTCGAGGTAACGCTTGTTGATCACCTTCTTGCCATATGGCTCATGCAGCTCCCAAACTTGTACAGACCCATTGCTACATCCCTTTATGACTTTGTATGGACCGGTCCACAATGAAAGGAACTTCTTATCCATTTGGTGGTCCAATCTGTTATCAAAGCATAGCACAACATCCCCCTCAGCAAAGTGTCTTTCCCATCCCTTGTGAATCTTAGCATCTAAGCGGGCCTTTTGTCGATTCTTTTGAATCTCTGTTTGATGTAGGGCAAGGCATTGGGTTTCATCTAGCTTCTCAAGTTGCACCAACTGGGCCTCTACATGTTCATCTTCTGTCATCCTCTGTTCTTATGCCAATCTCAAAGCCAGAATCTCTATCTCTAGTGGTAAAATAGCCTCAGTACCATACACCAACTCAAAAGGAGTGTGACCTATAGACATTTTATGAGTGACATTGTAAGCCCATATGGCTTCTGTGACATGGATGCTGGATAATAGATGCTAAAAGTGTGATGATCAATACCCATGTGATCCATGAGTAACTCCACTGCTTCATTTAAGAATGGACTCCCATTGTCAGATACTATTTCCATGGGTGTTCCAAACCTTGTGCAAATACATTCAAATATGAAATTTGAAACTGCCTTACTATTTGATGCGGGGAGGGCGATAGCTTTAGCCCACTTAGTGACATATTGAGTGGCTACCAATAGATACTTCTTTTTGCAGGCACTCATGGGTAGGGGCCCAACAAAATCTATTCCCCACTTCTAAAACGGATGGATGGACATCACTGGGTGATGTTGCCTAGGACGCAAATCCTTCCTACCAAAGAATTGGCATGGTTCACAAGTTTTGCAATACATAGTGAATCCTTGAACAAGGTCAGCCAATAGTACCTAGCATGTAAAATCTTCTAATTTGTATAGTCACCGGCATAGTGGCCTCCACAAAATCCATCATGATAATGCTTCAATACCTTAGATACTTCATTTGCATCAATGGCCCATCTTAGTACCCCATCCATGCCTTGACGGTACAGCACCCCATCAAAGAGGGTGTAGTGCCTACTATCTCTATGGATCTTCTTTCTCTCATAGCTAGTACTTTCTAGAGGAAAGGAGAAAGCAGTCAGAATCCTGTAGATACTGCCATACCATGGATCCCCAACTTCTATGGCCGCTACAAGGGTTTCATCAAGGCACTCCTCTCAATCAATCAAAGCATTCTTCAAGTTGGAACAACCCCCTGTTACAATTTTGAAAGAAAATTCATATTCTTGTAGAACTGCCAACCATTTGGCCAACCGGCCCATGGGATTTGGTGATTGAAGAACCTGCTTTGTAAGAACATTGCTAGAGATTATAATGAAGGACTTTCTAGCCACATAATGCTTAAATTTCTCAATGCAGAACACCAAAGACAAGGCATGCTTGTCAGCCTCAGAGTAGCATCATTCAGTTTCGAGCAATTGTCGAGAAGCAAATCAAATAGGATACATGAACCGATCCTCCCCTTGCTGGAGAAGAATACTTGCCAGAGTGTGCTCACCAAACCCAAGATTGATATAGAAAGTCTTTAACCAATCTGGATTGCATAGGATGGGTTCTGAAGCCAGAGCATTCTTGATTTGTGTAAACCCATGATCACAATCCTCATTCCAAGAGAAATCAACCCCATCTTTCAATAGCATAGTCATGAGTCGTGTCAAAGCAACATATTGATCAATGAAGCAGCAATAGTATCCCACTATATTGACAGTGGTTGTTGGTGGGGAGAGCTTGAGCATAACTTCTATCTTCTCGGGGTCAGGCTTGACACCCTCGGATGAGACAATATGTCCCAGTAACCTCCCTTGAGTGGCTCCAATGGTGCATTTCTCAGGGTTGAGACTGCCATTCGCATCATTGACCCTTTGGAAGGCCAATCTAACCTTCATGACATGCTCCTTCTGTGACGAGAATATACAGAAATCATCTAAAAACACCTCCAACAAATCCCCCAAATAAGGAGCAAACACCATCTGCATAAATCTTTAAAAGGTAGCAGGAGCATTGGTGAGGCCAAATGGCATTACTTTGAATGCAAATGTCCCCCAGGGTGTGGGAAATGTGGTTTTAAGCACATCTTCTTCGGCAATTCTGATTTGATAAAACCCAAAGTAACCATCACAGAAAGTATACATCTCATGACCACTTACCTTCTCAAGAATGAGGTCTTGAAAGGGAAGAGGATGATGGTCCCTCTTGGTGGCCGCATTGAGTTTCTTATAGTCGCGCCTCTTGTTGTTTTTCTTTAGGGTGACTACCACTAGTGAAACCCATTTAGTATTGTGAACCGGAACAATAAACCCAACTTCTACAAGTTTTTGTAACTTTGAGCATAAAGCATTGGTCTGTATGGGCCCTAATCTCTGATACTTCTGAGCCACAGGCTTCACATCAGGCTTCAGCTCTATCTTGTGCTCTATGGCAGTCACATGGCGAAGGTGGTGGTAGCCAGTTGCGAAGAGGTCAGGGAAATCTTTGAACATTTCTAGGAACTCGTCTTTCTCACTTGGAGTGAGGTCTAGGGAAAGCATAGATTCAAGCTGTTGAGGACTAGTTATTACCTTTTTTGCAGGTGGTAGGGTCGGAGACACCCCCATCATGTAAACTTCCTTCTCTCCCCCCCATCTGATCCTTCCATTGATTCACACACCAAGGATGAGAGAGTATCATTGTCTTGCTCCTCTTCTTCTTTTGGTTTCGTGGCACCTCATTGCATCGGGATCTTCTCCTTAGAAGCACCAAAAGACATGTGTCCTATCTTCCAATAGCTCACTGCATCACTCTTTCTCAACCATGGTATCCCGAGTATGACTGGGTAACTCGTGCCTGTATCTTCAATGTCCACTACATAGAAATTGACGGTGGTGGTCAACCCATTGATAGTGATGGGCAAATCCTGAATGACTCCTAGGGTGGTGAGTCATCGACCATCTGCTACCTTGATTCGAGTGGAGGAACGCCTTGTGCATTTCAAATTCAATTTCTTCATGATTCAGGGCACCATGATATTACATGTAGCTCCCCCATCAACACACACTTTTGACATGACAATTATCTATGATTACATCTACTATATGTGGGAGTCTCCCACGTGGGCTAGGCGGTTATGCACTCTCAATTGTGTGCGATAATGCTTGGCCACATTTTTCCACATATATCAACTCCCATATCTAAGTCTATGATACTCCCTTGGTCTCTTCCCAATTTTATAATATGTTCAAACATCTAGGAGGACAAGTGCAGGGTTGGCACAAAGAATCTTGCCACCTCATCCTACTTTCCACATTATTTAACTTGCACTCTTGGACCTTCTATACCTCCCCCACATGGGCCTATCCTATATGGAGGGAATAACCCAATATAATATCCATCTCCACCTATTTTATATTACTTCTCCCATGGACTTTGGGCCATATCTCACTAAATGCAGGCATGGGACCACCTAGGTGGAGGGGTGGCACATGGAGGAACCATGCCACCTTACATTTTATAATGTTACTACCATGGATTATGTACATTGCCTTATGGGTCCTCTTACATGGAAGGTGGCCACATGGTCATGCCCTGCCACCTCAACCTTGGGCCCTATTCACTCCATATTTTATTATACTATTGCCACACATACATATACACACACATATTATTGCCTTTTGCCTTAGACAATTTTATCCATAATAGTACTTGCACAAGAAGAGAATAACACACAAATGTTAACAGCTTAGAAAATTCGATAGAAGCATGAGTGCCTATAAAGTATATAAGTTTCCAAATGAGGGTAAAAACATGCAATATGAATGTATGTTGATTGCATGAAGAGTTTATGATAGCATAGGATATAGGTTTAGTATTCTCTCATAATTCTTAATCTCCTATTGAACTTTGTGTGCTTGTTTTTTTGGATCTGCTATGTATCTCTATTTATTGGTTCAACTCCTTTAAATTTTTTATTTTTCCCATGATCGATTTTCTTGCTTATGTACTTTTGAAAAGTGGGTCATGCCACTATCTCCAAATAACTAGTTAGTTGATGTCTTACTACATGTAGTCATTGATGTTTATTAATTTCCTCATTTTACTAAGTGTGGCTTGGCTCTAGTTCTCATTTCTATTGCTAGGCTAGACATGATCTTTATGTGTGTTATATTTGCTTTTGCTATATCTTCCCATGTGCCATGTCATTGAGGTCATTTACATTTTGCTTAGGAGCTCTTCTCATCAAATGCGCCTTCCTAGATAGGGGTGTTTAGTGCTATTATAAAATGTAAGGTGGCATGGCTCCTCCATGTGCCACCCCTCATTAGGAAAAAAGGGAGCTCATTTTGGGGCCTTTTAGAAGAGAGAGAAAATAGGCTCTCAACCAATTAGGAGTGGGCCAACGTAACATTGAAAATTCAACAAAAGAAGATGAAAATAAGAAAAAAAAAAAGTACTATATGTTCGTGGAAGCATGTCACATTAATGAGGTGATCTGATTTGAATCTTTAAAAAATTTATTTTTTGTGCAGAATTTGGTGATTCTGACATCGCAGACGAGTCCGGAACGGCCCAAAACCCCAAGAACGGCACTGGAAACGCTGGAATCGGACATCCGGAGGCCCAAAAACGGCCAAAAAAGGCCGAAAAACGCGATTTGCAGCAAAATGCGATCTGGCACCTTTTGAACAGATCGCATTTTGCTGCAAATCCCACTTTTCGGCCTTTTTTGGCCGTTTCCGGGCCTCCGGATGTCCGATTCCAGCGTTTCCAGTGCCGTTCTTGGGGTTTTGGGCCGTTCCGGACGCGTCTGCAGTGTCAGAATCACCAAATTCTGCACAGAAAAGTGTTGCTCTTATATGAACATTGAATGTAAAGCATGTGAAAGAATATATTTATTCCTTTTCACACTGACATTTCTCACGCAAGTATCCATATTTTCTTGCTTTTGTAGAGAGAGAAAAGAGAAAATAGTGAATTTCTTACAGGGCCCCAAAATGAGCTCCCTTTTTTCCTAATGCCACCTAGGCTGCATTTAGTGAGATATGGCTCAAAGTCCATGGGAGAAGCAATATAAAATAGGTGGAGATGGATATTATATTGAGTTATTTCCTCCATATGGGATAGGACCATGTGGGGGAGGTATAGAAGGTCCAAGAGAGCAAGTTAAATACTGGGGAAAGTAGGATGAGGTGGCAAGATTCCTTGTGCCAACCCTCCACTTGTCCTCCTAGAGGTTTGAACATATTATAAAATTGGAAAGAGACCAAGGGAGTATCATAGACTTGAGATATGGGGCTTGATTTATGTGGAAAATTGAGGCAAAGAGTTGTCGCACATAATTGAGAGTGCGTAACTGCCTAGCCCACATGGGAGACTTTTCCACACACACCATGCATGTGGGAGGATACATTAATGGGGAGAGACCCCCTCTTTTGGTTATAAAAGGAGGGGGCTATTCCTTGATGAGACACGCTCATTCTTGTAAAGCCACCTAGCTAGTATTTTGATATTTCCCTCTCATCCCTTCTTTCAAATAAAGTACGGTTCTCTTCCCTTGATGTCTCCATCTCTACATTCCTCCTCCAATCATGTACATGCTTCTCTTCCCCCTCTCCTTTTCCCCTTGTGTCATAATCTCCCTCTTCCTTCGCTCCACTTCTAATTCCTCTTCCCCTCCTATGACAACGGTTCGCCCTCACGGTCTCCTTTTCTCTATGGCCCTCGAGCGTCGCCATGCTTAGCCTCTAGCCTCTGGTCTCGATTTCTTTTCTGGCTAATAGAATTGGTGTGGCTGCTGGGATACGAATCTCCACAGCTAGTGGCAAATCTTCTACTCGTACCGGTCGCATCCACAAAACTATACCATCTGTGCTCCTTCTAAGCTACTGTGCACGCATTCGATTCGCGCGTCTACTGTGTTTGACCGTGCGACAATTTTTTGGGCTGCTGCAACTTTTGGTCATGGACAGTCTTCTCGCTCCGCGCATCTACTGCCCGCGCGACAGTTCTCTGGACTTTTCCACACACACCATGCATGTGGGAGGATACATTAATGGGGAGAGACCCCCTCTTTTGGCTATAAAAGGAGGGGGCTATTCCTTGATGAGACACGCTCATTCTTGTAAAGCCACCTAGCTAGTATTTTGATATTTCCCTCTCATCCCTTCTTTCAAATAAAGTACGGTTCTCTTCCCTTGATGTCTCCATCTCTACATTCCTCCTCCAATCATGTACATGCTTCTCTTCCCCCTCTCCTTTTCCCCTTGTGTCATAATCTCCCTCTTCCTTCCCTCCACTTCTAATTCCTCTTCCCCTCCTATGACAACGGTTCGCCCTCACGGTCTCCTTTTCTCTATGGCCCTCGAGCGTCGCCATGCTTAGCCTCTAGCCTCTGGTCTCGATTTCTTTTCCGGCTAATAGAATTGGTGTGGCTACTGGGATACGAATCTCCATGGCTAGTGGCGAATCTTCTACTCGTACCGGTCGCATCCACAAAACTATACCATCTGTGCTTCTTCTAAGCTACTGTGCGCGCATTTGATCCGCGTGTCTACTGTGTTCGACCGTGCGATAGTTTTCTGGGCTGCTGCAACTTTTGGTCGTGGACAGTCTTCTCGCTCCGCGCATCTACTGCCCGTGCAACAGTTCTCTGGACTGCTGCGGCTTCTGGTCGCGGACAGTTTTCTGAGTTCCTGCAAAACTATAACAGCAGATCCCGTGCCCCCTCTCTCTTCTTCTTTTCTTCTTCTCCTTCTCTTTCTCTTCTCCTTCTCCTCTCCTCTCCTCTCTTTTTATTAAAGAGTAGGATTTGAACCCAAGACCTCCCCCTTCACAAAAGGGAGACTTATCATTGGGCCAACAAGTTGGAAGTGGTAAAAATGTAATGATTTTTGTTCATATATTGAAATCACGGGAACTGTAACTCTCTAACCGTAGGGAGTTTGCTCTTGCTGTAAAAAGCAAAAACACTTCATTTTATGTGCTCTATCCACATCTCCTGCTAGATCACCGATTCAGAACTTCTCAAAGCTCACTTCACGGACGCACGCCACACGAGGAGGGTGGACATTTATGTCACTTCTCGACGCGTTTAAGGAATTGGTGCCTAGTCCTCCGCACCTTATGACTACCAATGCACGAGATGTCTTCCTTGATCTTCATGTCGACCTTCAACGGCTGATTTTCCAGTGCATTGTTGAAGGAGATGACGGGTGGAATGATACACCATGGATGATTCATGGTGAAGAACTACTAATACGCTGGGAGAATTATGATTTTACTTCTACTCATTGTGCGGTGATCGAACTACTTGCTGCTTCAGAGGTAGTTAAAACGGTGTCCTTCATCGAAGGGTGGGATGCTCCCCAAGCTTGGGGGGAGATTTGGCGCATCTGCTTTTGTTGATTCCTGTGGATAAGCTCGTCTTGAATGGTTTATTCTCAATCTCACTACAAAGGTTTCTAGGCCTCGGCTATGGTTGGTAATGTTTCGACCAAGGAATCCATTTGTACCTAATCAACCTTTTGTGCCTCATTTCGAGCTTCAAGTTGTAATTCTTTTTGGTCTTAAGATAAACTATCAACAAAGGATTGCAAGTTTATTTGGTGCTGAACGTTTGGCTCAAGTGTTAAATTCTCCCCACCCTCTCCTCCTACCTATCTTGGACTACCGAGAAACTTGGGATGTCCGAATTTTAGTCTTGGTGTGATGACATCTTTGATTCTTCAATTTGATGGAGCTTACAAACCTTCGACCAAGGCGGCTGGCATGGGTGTGAAGCTCACTTCACCGGGTGGTGAGGAGTATTGTTAAAGCAAGTCTTCACCTGCAAGTACTTGCAATCAAGCTGAGTACTCGGCGCTCATTTTTGGGCTACAAAAGGCACAAGAACATCATGCCAAGCAACTGGAGGTGCAAGGAGATTCTCAACTAGTGTGTGAACAAGTTAGTGGAAGGTGGAAGGTGCGGAGCAAAGGCTTGGTTCCACGACATCAACAAGCATTGGAACTTTGCAACCAATTTGAAGAGGTAAAAATTCAGCATATCCCTCGAGCTCGAAATCTAGTTGCTGATTTCTTGGCACGTGAAGCTTGTACTTCAATCACGCATGACGCGAGTGGAAGCACCACCCCAACAAAGCCGCAAGCCATGAAGGAGGGTGATCATTTGTAAGGAATGCAAAGGTTGTGGTCATCATGAGACTAAGTGTTGGGCATACTTGATACGAGTTCACCGACTTCGGAAGATCATCAGAAAGGTCCTCAAAAGAAGGATGCCAGACCACACACCCCTTGAAGAAATAGCATGGCGACTACAAGAATTGGAAGAAGCTGAAGGTGATGTGGAAGCTCTCCAACTGTTGACATTGGTCATGGCATTCTTGTTTGCTTGATGAACAACCTCATGCAATGCCGCGCCTCGAACCCTCGCTTGTAAAGATGGATGTGATATCATGAGGGTTGGTCCTTTTAAGATTGTCTATGTGCTATTCTATGCTGAAGATTCTTCCCGTGTAGTATTTCACACTACACCAGTCACACCCTACCCTGCCTATGTGTGATTTGTGGATGTATCTTCACCCGATTTTCAGTTCAAACTTCCTCTTTCTATTGTTTGTTCATAGATAAGCCTCTCTTTTCTATCTTCCAAGCATGGCTGACATTCCCGTGTTTTGTGGACAGGTGGAAGAAAATCCAAATGAGTATCTTGTGGCCCTCAAGCGCTGTTGTGTTTCTCTCAACTTTCTTACTGAAGACAGATGGCTATTGGTTCTTCCCACATTTCTAGAGGGTTTGGCTCAAGTGTGGTATGAGAAGCAAGCCAAAGACATTCGCCAAAGCTGGCCAAGGTTGACAGCAGCGATGATTGAGTATTTCGGCAAAGAAGAGGAGCCGGAGAATGTGTACCTACAGGTGGCAAACTTGAAGCAGTCAGAAGGTGAGACGGCACGTCGATATGTGGATCAAGCGGCCGTGCTCCTGGACCGTTTAATTACCACGCAGGAGGACAATGTCGGATTTCGAGCTGGAATGACTCAGCATGTGCTGGGCTACCTTGTAGCAGGACCAAGTGATGAATTTCGCCTCAAGCTTAAATGGGAGAATCCAGAAACTATGGTGCTAGCACATGAGATTGCTCAAAAGTTTGATAAAGTTCAGTCTGTTGACCCCGCTTCAAAGAAGATGATTGTCCCTCCGCAACCCCCTCAATTCCTGCAACAACAACCTGGGGGGTCTAACTCAGGGGCATACCCCCACCCCTCATCAGGGATGTATCCACCGCCTCCACCTCAAATATATGGTCCTCGCTTAGATGCTTACCCTCAACAAGGTGTATATCCTCACTCTCCGCCTCGAAGATTTCCCCAGCCTCGCCCACGAGCCCCCCTCCTCTCTACTCCCATGGCCCCTCCAGCCAAAGAGGCCCCCCCTGCAATAGAACCTAGAGTCAATGACCTAGCCAAGGCCCTGAATGATCTTCGGCTTGAGATGGTGGGCATCAAAAATCAAGCCAACCGCCCTCCAAGAGACCGTGCTAATGTGGTATGCTACGAGTGCCACCAGAAGGGTCATTATCGCACAGAATGCCCCAATATTCCAAGGGTGAATCATCTAAGTGAGTCGGGCACTGAGGATTCTGATGTGGAGATCCTTGACCTCGGGAAAAGAAGTCGTGCCACCTCGGACCCCTCTCCGCTGGGCCACCCCAGGAAGAAGGTGTCCTTCTCAGAGCCCTCAGATGCTGAGATGGCAGACCCACCAACAGAGAAGACTAAAAGATCTCGCAGGAGTAAGTGGTCACCCTCAGATTTTCCCATCGGCTCAGGGCAAGAGGACTATTCGGTCATTCAGGACCTTGCTCATCGGTCTTTGAGCATCACACTCCCTCAACTAATAGCATTAAGCCCTAAGGTGAGACGTGAGCTGCAGCAAGGTCTCTCAACAAGGAAGAGCAAGAAAAAGGGAAAGGTACTAGAGGTATCTTCTATCTCTGAAGAAATTGATCGGCACCCACATACAGTAGATGTCATCATAGATAATTGCCGTGTCAAAAATGTGTGTGTTGATGGGGGAGCTGCATGTAATATCATGGTGCCCCGAATCATGAAGAAATTGAATTTGAAATGTACAAGGCGTTCCTCCACTCGAATCAAGGTAGCAGATGGTCGGCGACTCACCACCATGGGAGTCATTGAGGATTTGCCCATCACTCTCAATGGGTTGACCACCAGTGTCAATTTCTATGTAGTGGACATTGAAGATACAGGCAGAAGTTACCCAGCCCTACTCGGGAGACCATGGTTGAGAAAGAGTGATGCCGTCAGCTATTGGAAGACAGGACACATGTCTTTTGGTGCTTCCAAGGAGAAGATCCCAGTGCAACCTGGTGCCATGGAACCGGAAGAAGAAGAGAAGCACGACAGAGAAACTCTCTCATCCTCAGTGTCTGAGTCCATGGAAGAATCAGACGGGGGGGAAGAATTCTTAGAGGAGGAAGTTTACATGATGGGGGTGTCTCCGACCCTACCACCTGCAGAAAGGATAACAGCTAGTCCTCAATAGCTCGAATCAATGCTTTCTCCAAACCTCACTCCAAGTGAGAAAGATGAGTTTCTCGAAATGTTCAAAGATTTCCCTGACCTCTTTGCAACTAGCTACCACCACCTTCGCCATGTGACTGCCATAGAACACAAGATAGAGCTGAAGCCTGATGCAAAGCCTGTGGCTCAGAAGTATCGGAGATTAGGGCCCCTACAGACCGATGCTTTGCGCTCAGAGTTGCAGAAGCTTGTAGAGGCTGGGTTTATTGTTTCGGTTCACAATACTGAATGGGTTTCACCAGTGGTAGTCACCCCAAAGAAAAACAACAAGTGGCCGGTCTGCATCGACTATAAGAAACTCAATGCCCCCACCAAGAGGGATCATCATCCTCTGCCCTTTCAAGACCTCATTCTTGAGAAGGTAAGTGGTCATGAGATGTATACTTTCTGTGATGGTTACTCTGGGTTTTATCAAATTAGAATTGCCGAGGAAGATGTGCTTAAAACCACGTTTGCCACACCCTGGGGGACATTTGCATTCAAAGTAATGCCATTTGGCCTCACCAATGCTCCTACTACCTTTCAAAGATTTATGCAGATGGTGTTTGCTCCTTATTTGGGGGATTTCTTGGAGGTGTTTTTAGATGGTTTTTGTATATTCTCGTCATGTAAGGAGCACATCATGAAGGTTAGATTGGCCATCCAAAGGGTCAATGATGCAAATGGCAGTCTCAACCCTGAGAAATGCACCATTGGAGCCACTCAAGGGAGGTTATTGGGACATGTTGTCTCATCCGAGGGCATCAAGCCTGACCCCGAGAAGGTAGAAGCCATCCTCAAGCTCTCCCCGCCTACAACCAAACGTCAGGTACACTCATTTGTCAATCTAGCAGGATACTATCGCTGCTTCATTGATCAATATGATGCTTTGACACGACCCATGACTATGCTATTAAAAGATGGGGTTGATTTCTCTTGGGATGAGGATTGTGATCATGGGCTTGCATAAATCAAGAATGCTCTGGCTTCAGAACCCATTCTATGCAATCCAGATTGGTCGAAGACCTTCTATATCAATCCTGGGTTTGGTGAGCACACTCTGGTAGGTATTCTTCTCCAGCAAGGGGAGGATCGGTTCATGTATCCCATTTGATTTGCTTCTCGACAATTGCTCGACACTGAGCGACGCTATTCAGAGGCTGACAAGCATGCCTTGTCTTTGGTGTTTTGCATTGAGAAATTTAGGCATTATGTGGCTGGAAAGTCCTTCTTTATACTCACTGGCACTGGTCTTGCAAAGCAGGTTCTTCAATCACCAAATCCCATGGGCCGGTTGGCCAAATGGTTGGCAGTTCTACAAAAATATGATTTTTCTTTCAAAATTGTAAAAGGGGGTTGTTCCAACTTGAAGAATTCTTTGATTGATTTAGAGGAGTACCTTGATGTAACCCTTGTAGTAGCCATAGAAGTTGGGGATCCTTGGTATGGTGGTATCTACAAGTTTTTGACTGCTTTCTCCTTTCCTTCAGAAAGTACTAGCTATGAGAGAAAGAAGATCCGCAGAGATAGTAGGTGCTACACCCTCCTTGATGGGGTGTTGTACCGTCAAGGCATGGATGGGGTACTAAGACGGGCCATTGATGCAGATAAAGTGCCTAAGGTATTGAAGCATTATCATGATGGATTTTGCGGAGGCCACTATGCCAGTGACTATACAGCTAAGAAGATTTTACATGCTGGATACTATTGGCCGACCTTGTTCAAGGATGTCACTTTGTATTGCAAAACCTGTGAACCATGTCAATTCTTTAGTAGGAAGGATTTGCGTCCTGGGCAACATCACCCAATGATGTCCATCCATCCGTTTCAGAAGTGGGGAATAAATTTTGTCGGACCCTTGCCCAGGACTGCTCGCAAAAAGAAGTATCTTTTGGTAGCCACTCAGTATGTCACTAAGTGGGCTGAAGCTATTGCCCTCCCTGCTGCAAATGGCAAGGCAGTTTCAAATTTCATATTTGAACGTATCTGCACAAGGTTTGGGACACCCATGGAGATAGTCTCTGACCATGGGAGTCCATTCTTAAATGAAGCAGTGGAGTTACTCATGGATCGCATGGGTATTGATCATCACACTTCTAGCATCTATTATCCAGCATCCATGGGTCAAACAGAGCGGACCAATGGCCTCCTTTGTAAAACCATGGGAAAAATGGCCACAGGGAACAGGAGCCAATGGGATCAGAAGGTCACTGAAGCTGTGTGGGCTTACAACATCACTCATAAAACATCTACAGGTCACACTCCTTTCGAGTTGGTGTATGGTACTGAGGCAGTTTTACCACTAGAGATAGAGATTCCGACCTTGAGATTGGCACAGGAACAGAGGATGATAGAAGATGAACATGTAGAGGCCAGATTGGTACAACTCGAGAAGTTAGATGAAACCCGACGCCTTGCACTACACCAAACAGAGATCCAAAAGAATCGACAAAAGGCCCGCTTGGATGCTAAGATTCGCAAGGGATGGGAAAGACACTTTGCTGAGGGGGATGTTGTGCTATGCTTTGATAATAGATTGGACCACCAAATGGATAAGAAGTTTATGCCACTGTGGACTGGTCCATACAAAGTCATCAAGGAACGTAGCAATGGGTCTGTACAAGTTCAGGAGCTGCATGAGCCATATGGCAAGAAGGTGATCAACAAGCATTACCTCAAGCCTTTCTTTGTGTGTGATGGACCCAGGCATGAAAATGCTATGCATTCCCTGCCTGGGGGGGAACTGTTATGGATAAAATTGTCTAAGGAAAAAAGCATTAATATGTATGTGTGTTTTTATATGTGGCAATAGTATAATAAAATATGGTGTGCATAGGGCCCAAGGTTGAGGTGGTAGGGCATGACCATGTGCCACCCTTCCATGTAAGAGGACCCATAAGGTGTGTTGTACATAATCCATGATAGTAATATTATAAAATGTAAGGTGGCATGGCTCCTCCATTGCCACCCCTCCACCTAGGCTGCATTTAGTGAGATATGGCTCAAAGTCCATGGGAGAAGCAATATAAAATAGGTGGAGATGGATATTATATTGAGTTATTCCCTCCATATGGAATAGGCCCATGTGGGGGAGGTATAGAAGGTCCAAGAGAGCAAGTTAAATAATGGGGAAAGTAGGATGAGGTGGCAAGATTCCTTGTGCCAACCCTCCACTTGTCCTCCTAGAGGTTTGAACATATTATAAAATTGGAAAGAGACCAAGGGAGTATCATAGACTTGAGATATGGGGCTTGATTTATGTGGAAAATTGAGGCAAAGGGTTGTTGCACACAATTGAGAGTGTGTAACCGCCTAGCCCACATGGGAGACTTTTCCACACACACCATGCATGTGGGAGGATACATTAATGGGGAGAGACCCCCTCTTTTGGCTATAAAAGGAGGGGGCTATTCCTTGATGAGACACACTCATTCTTGTAAAGCCACCTAGCTAGTATTTTGATATTTCCCTCTCATCCCTTCTTTCAAATAAAGTACGGTTCTCTTCCCTTGATGTCTCCATCTCTACATTCCTCCTCCAATCATGTACATGCTTCTCTTCCCCCTCTCCTTTTCCCCTTGTGCCATAATCTCCCTCTTCCTTCCCTCCACTTCTAATTCCTCTTCCCCTCCTATGACAACGGTTCGCCCTCACAGTCTCCTTTTCTCTATGGCCCTCGAGCGTCGCCATGCTTAGCCTCTAGCCTCTGGTCTCGATTTCTTTTCCAGCTAATAGTATCTAGATTCACCCTAAAATGGAAGAAGTTGGAAAAGTGCAATTTATGCATGTGCAAAGATATTTTAATAAATCCAACACTATTTACAATTTTGAATTGTTTCTTTTTCCATGCACTTACCTGCTATATGGCTCATAAGCATGCCAAAGGTCATTGCATTTAATAATACATAGCATCAAATCCGATAGCATGCCCTTTGTCCTATTTGGTTTGAAGCATTTTAGGCCACATTGCACTTGTTTGGGATATCCAATTCTGTTGACGTGTATTGTCGGAGGGGGAAAAACCAGCAGCTGAAATTTTTCTACTCCCGTGAATTTTGAATTTTCACACCTCCTGCCCATCAAATCTTGGAATATTAAGTACCTCCAACCTACCCCCACTTGCAAACACCCTATAACCCACATGCACCTCGATGTGACCTTTTGTAGACTTTGGTTTGCCATTGTCTTCTTTTAGGTAAGTTGTTTTTTATTCTTTGCTTGCCTCACCAGTTAGCTTCTCTAGGTCTATTCTGGACTGATCGTAGCCATGGCATCAATGGCAACATGCAGCTCACCATGGCTTGCAAGAGAAGTAGGCAGAGGATGTGAGACAAGAAAGCTGAAAAAGCCAGGTCAAGGCACAAGGAATAGAGTGCGAGTTAAGGAAAGTGCTGGCACGGTATCGAATTGACAATGGAAGACACTTTTGAAACATCTACGAAGGGAGAAACAATGAGAAGAAAGAAGACTCTTGGTAGAGCAGCAGTGAGAAGCAGTTGCAGATGAACACATTTGATCATTGCCATCGGAGCGAAGAACATGAGCTGTGGTGTCACGATTGGTGGGAGCATTCGAGGCAGCAACATCAGGCCATTCAGGTGATTTCCAGTCTCGAGTCTTCACAAGCTTTAGCCTACACCCTAAAGTTCATAGAGTAACAACACTACCAACACCTCAAGAGAAACGGCTTGGGTGCACAATGTTGAAGATATTATCAATCAAAGGACCAATGTGGCTCCAATGGTTTAATGTAGAGCAGAAGCAATGCACGATCATCCTGATTTGAGAAGTCTGTGGGCTTCAACAGAACTCAAGAAAAGGAGAGACAGCCTAAGTGTGAAATTCATTGCTACAGTGACGACGTTTTGGCATGAAAATACAAGACTTTCTTCAAATAGAAAGGACATCTGTAAGAAGCGGATGGGATGCAAGGTGTTTGAGGAGCACATCACACACATTCTAGACACGTAGGTCAATGGTGCCTAAACCAGCTCGGTGGTTGTTTGTGATTGAGCTTTGGGATTGTTTTACTTATTTCATTTCTTAAACCAGGCTTGGACTAAATGTGATTGTCCTAAACCAGCTTGGTGGTTGGAACATCATGCAACCATAGGTTGGTTTAGCTCAATTGCCAGTTTTGTGATTGTCTTGAACTAGCATGGTTGAACAGACATTAGTTGTTGTCTAGCCTGGTAGCATGGTTAAGTAAAAATTAACAGCAATATATTTTGCAATATATTGTTATTTTACTAAACTAGCCCGGTGGTTGGAATATCATGCAATCGTGGCTGCTTTAGCTCAATCACCCATTATGTGCTTGTCCTGAACTAGGATGGTTGAACAGACATTAATCATTGACCAGCCCGGTGGTTGAAGTTATTGTGTTTCTTAGCACTTAAATTTGTTAAATTTAATTTCCTGCTATTCAAGTCATATACCACTGTTAAATTGTGGAATTCAGAAATGAAAAGTAATATATTGTTATTTTCTAATGGTGAAATTCAGAAATGAAAAGCAATATACTTGTTATTGTCTAATATGTGAAGTTGAGACCGTTAGGCTAAACCATCCCTGTGGTTGAAACTGTGACAGTGTCCTAAACCATCCCAGTGGTTGAAATTCTAACTGTCCTAAACATGTCCTAAACCAACTCGGTGGTTGACTATCCTAAACGTGTGCTAAACCAGGCCAGTGATTGAAATTTGACTATCCTCAACCAGCGCAGGGTTGAAAATTTTTTTGCTTCATTATATACTTTAATTAGACTATGTTTTGTATTCTTTTAGTAGTAGCAAAAAGGGGGCTCATTGTTCTATTGTTCTCGCATGTTGGGTCAGCATACGCGTGGAGTTGTATCTCAAGTTTATGGATTAGAATTCAAACATTTCAATTGGGCAGAGGAGCTTTGAGCATTGTAAGCCCTGGTACACTAGGAAACTCAAAGATAGAAATGTTTGTTGTTGCAAAACACACATAGACTTTGACATGGCCCGACAAGCTATGAATGACTTGAAATCTAGTTGTGTTGGAGCATTGCTCCATGGGGATCAATGCCCATGCCTCCCCAATGAATGCATAGGCTATAGACCACCTAAATCCTCATCATGTGTTGCAAGGGAGGGCAGGTTTTGTAGCCTAAGGTCTTTATGGGAACCAATGGTTTGTGCAAAGGGAGACCGTGAGTGGCATAGGATTGAATGCATTTGCGGCACATGCAAGCATTGTAGTTTGAAGCTAAAGAAGAAGACATTCAATGTCTATCCAAATGAGATGAGGGAAGACAACTAGGTTGCTCTAAAATGGAGGAGATTTAAAAATGGCTACTGTCATATAAGAGCACCCAGCCAAGGGAGCTTGTAGGTCACGTGGTTCAATCCATCCCAAAATATGTGCTTCACAATTTCATGGCTAGTAAGTAGGATAAGCAGTTTAGGACTGCCTTGCCAATTTTCCCTATGACACTATTGTATCTGTCATAGATTTTGCAGAAAATTATTCTTTTCAAGAACAAGATGAGATACAAAGTGCTCATTGGTACAAAAAGCAGATAACAATTCTTTAGCATATCATGTACAGTCATTTGCTTGATTCTTCCACACCTGATGCCAATCTACTTGCTGACTCATAGGAGTCCAGGTCAGTGCAATGCATGTACCATTTCTACATTTTAGATAATAGGGAACATGACACCCTATTTGTGCAGCATGCTTTTCTACTCCCTTGGGAATGGTTGAAAAAGGAAAATCCCCATGCAAAAAATACAAAACAACATTGGGTGTGGTCAGATGGTGCTGCCTCTCAATTTAAGTCAGCACGTGGATTCTACTTCGTCTCAACATCCAAATCCCTGACTGGTCTAGACATGATGTGGAATTTCTTTGGGTCTAGCCATGGCAAGGGTGAACGTGATAGATGCAGTGTTGTTATTAAGCAAGCTCTGTTTAAACACCAATTAGCATGCCCTCAAGAAAAACTCAATGATGCCCATGATGCTGTGACATGGCTTACAGCCAACCTCTCCACAGGTGTGCATTAAACATATAGTAAACAAAGCCTTAAGAATACTGTAGTATGCAGAGTGCTCCATGAAGTGAAAGTGGATGAAGTGCAAAGGAGAAGCCAACACGATTGCGAGAAAATTAAAGGAGTTCGTGGTCTACACAGCATACGAGGCTTTTCAAACAACCAATTGATTAACACGAGAAAAATTTCTTGTCTCTGCAGTGCGTGCATCATAGGGGATCATGACAATTGTGAGAACATTGCAACTATGAAGACATGGGAGTGAGTTCAAGTTTTCCCTCTATGTTCAGATGGAGTGACAAACAGTTGTCACAAATTCTGGGGAGAACAAGGAAGATGACCCATACTTTCTATTGCAGTGCACAAAACCTAAGTATAAGGTTGAGAAAACATTTAAAGATAATTGGGGAACAAGAGGAGTTGCAAGGCCAGGACATGCTTTTGGACATGGAGTGCAAGGAAGCATGGACACTTGAGACAATTGCTTGGAATACCAAAGTAGAACTCAACACAATGCCCCAAAGAGTGGGCTTCATTCCATTATGGGGTATTTATACAAGTTGGAGATCTTCTCTCTCTGCATGTAGGAATTGTAAGACATTCTCTCTCTACATGTAGAACTTGCATATAGAAGTTGCATGTAGGAGTTGCATGTAGAACTTGCATGTAGAACTCGCATGTAGGAGTTGCATATAGAACTTGCATGTAGAACTCGCATGTAGGAGTTGCATGTAGAACTCGCATGTAGGAGTTGCATGTAGAACATGCATGTAGAACTCGCATGTAGGAATTTCATGTAGAACACACATGTAGAACTCGCATGTAGGAGTTGCATGTAGAACTCGCATGTAGGAGTTGCATGTAGGAATCGTATGTAGAACTTGCATGTAGGAATCGTATGTAGAACATGCAAGTTGGATTTCTAAGAGGGATTATTTCTAGCCTTATGCAAGTACAAGCGGAACTTGCTGCTACTCTACACACACATTCTGTTCTACCTAAGTCCATGCTGGCACAGAGACAACATTTATGGTAAGCAAAGTGAAGAAGAATTAGGCCCTCAATACACTATCAGTGTGATGGGGTAGACACAAGGTCCGCATGCCAATGGGGGTGGTCAATGTGCTCGAGGAGGCAATGCGACCAATTATGGCTGAAACAGTCAACCCATATGGTGGATGGCCTCGAGGACGATGAGTTTCTATGCAACAATCCAGACTTGGTGCCGCTATTTACAATCGATGTCATGGAAATTTTGGCACAATACCGCTAGCCAAAACTAAGGATCAGTCTAGTGTCACCACAACTATAGTTGCAACCTATAGAGGACCTATTGTGTGCAGACCTAGATATGAAAGATGTCCTGGAATAGGAGAGGGAAATTGAGGAGAAAATGATGTAGGTAACATGCATGCAGGAAGATGCCATGGAGATGGTGCTCCTAGGTGTCGATGGGAGCTCCAAGCTCATGAAGATAAGCACACTTCTAGAAGAGGAATCTAGAAAGGAATTGGTGTCACTACTGACTGAGTTTGTGGACGTGCTTGCATGGGACTATTCCAATATGCAAGGGCTAGACCCAAAATTTTACCAGGATTGGGTTAACTTGAAGAAGGACACCATGCCCACCAAAATGCACCATTTCCGCATGAATATGCATGTGGCTAAGCAGGTCAAGATGGAGAGGCTACTACAGGTGGGATTCATTGCACCAATCAAGGATCCAAAGTGGACTTCTCCAATTGTGATTGTGCCCAAGAAAAACAAGAAGCTATTGATTCTTGTGGATTACCACAAACTAAATGCAGCTAGAGTGCCAAAC
This sequence comes from Dipteris shenzhenensis, assembly GCF_047967505.1. NCBI lineage: Eukaryota > Viridiplantae > Streptophyta > Polypodiopsida > Gleicheniales > Dipteridaceae > Dipteris > Dipteris shenzhenensis. The sequence continues at coordinate 20,811,468 of NC_141617.1, read as the reverse complement.
CCATTTCCACTCCCACATATGGATTCCATGCTAGATGAAGTGGTAGGGCACGAGGTTTACTCTTTTTTGGATGGGTACAATGGATACAATCAGATTTAGATGGTGCTAGAGGACTACCATTTTCATTATGGCTTGGGGGGTATATGTGTGCACAGTCTTGTGGTTTGGATTGCGAAATGCACCATAGATGTTCCCAACATTGTGCTATGCAAGAGATCTTCAGGGAATATTTAACAAATTTCATGAGAATCTTTCTAGATGACCTCAACATGTTCGGAACCAACTTGAATCACTTGCAATTATGCTTCAACACTAGAGAGAAGTGTTGTTCATCCTGAATCCAATGAAGTGTGCATTTATGGTCTAGAGTGGCCGCTTGCTGGGGCATGTGATTAACACTAAAGGAATAGGAGTGGGCTTGGATAAAGTGGCTGCAATTATGTAGGCACCAACACCAGCTAACGCAAAAGAATGTCTATAGTTTCTAGGACAGATATGATGGCATGGTCGTCACCTCTAATTTTTGGCTCACATGGCCATACCCTTGAATGCTTTGGCACATGTGGAGCCCAAAACGTTTGTATGGTCCAAAGAATGTGAGAAGGCGTACCGACAGTTGAAGATGTAACTTTCTAGAGCATCAATTTTGATCCCTTCATATTGGAAGAAGAATTTTGATGTGTTTGTGGATGCCTCAGATAAGGGATTGGAATTTTTCTAATGCAACAAGATGATGAGGCAGGGTGGTCCTAACTAGCCTATTATGCAAGTCGCAGACTATCACCGACAGAGTGGAATTACTCAGGGACAGAACATGAAGGCTTGGGGATGGTCTTCTTTGTGAATAAGTTCTGCCACTACTTGTTGGGGTGACCTTTTACATTTTATGTTGGTCATTTGGCATTGCTATACTTGGTCAAGCAGCAGAACTTAACTAGAAGACTAGCAAGATGGATGCTATTGTTGCTACAGGAGTATGGTTTTGAGATGGTACATAGACCAGGATCCTAGCATGTGGTGGCAGACTACCTATCATGCCTGGGAACAGGGAAGCCCGCAATCATCATTGAAGATGAGTTCCGGAACGTGGACCTCAATGTGGTTTTGGTATCTATTGCAAAGCCATCAGAGGGGTTAGTAACCCAAGGCATGCCATAGTTGTGGTATAATGAGATGATGCACTTCATTACGTTTGGACAGATGCTGGATTATATCAATAGGGATCAACGGAAGTGGTTAGCACTCAAAAGTTGTAGATTTAAGGTAGTGGTCAATCAGCTCTACCATAGACTTGACAGATGTTATGCTCTACTATGTGCTTCCACAGGAGCGAGCACCGGTCCTCCCGAAGGCGCATTGTGGATTGGCACATGGTCAATTTGTGGGAGCTATTACAACCAAAAAGGTGCTTCAAGCAGCATTGTGGTGGCTGACACTACAAAAGGATGCTCGCCGGTTTGCGCTACGGTGTGATCTATGTCAACAAATGGGACAGCCTTTGAACTTGGACTGCATGCTGATGCAACCAGTGCTTCCCTTAGGGCCTTTCCAAAAATGGGGTTTGGACTTCATGGTTCATTTCAAGCCTATAGCTACACAAACTCAAAATTTTTATGTGCTGGCAGCCACAGATTATTGCACCAAGTGGGTAGAAGCCGCCACTGTAGGACAACACCGCACACAGGGCTTCACCCTCCCAAATTGCCTGGTTGATCACGTTGTTCAAGGGTAAAGTGACCTTGTCCACCACTGCCACTATAGTTTGCACATCTTGGCTAGAAACACCATATTAGTAATTTTGGGAAAATCTCAATATTTTGGGAAAATGAAATTGGGAGAGAGAACCTTACACTCTCCCATTTTTGGTCCCTTCCTCATACTCTTCTCATCTTTCTAACCCATCTTCATCTTGGCTTCAACCACAATGGATCTCTTGTTTCATACATGGTCACACTGTGGATCTTTGGTTATTTTAGATTGATTAATTTAGAGTGTTTCATTAATTTTGGGAATGATGCATATGATCTTTATTTATCTCATTGATGTCATTTTAATGAGAAAATAAGTGAGATGTTTCATTAACTTTGGGAATGAAGCATTTGTTGTGTAAACTCAAACATCTTATTCAATTGCAACATGATTGCACAAGCCACGCACAATAACTCACCTTAAATTATTTAAAATTTGAGAATGAAAACTTGAAAAACATTCCAATGCACAATGAAAACCTCACATTTAACATTGCAATGCCATACAAGAGAGTTAACTTTGTTGAATTATCAACACATTTATATAATAGTTGGTGTTAAGATATGAATTCCATGTGTTGAAAGCAATGACCTGAGTGAAGCTAAGCTTGTTATCATCATCATGACATTGTCAATGGTAATTGTTATACGTTCAACCAATAGCAAGACAATGAGCTGAAGCTAAGCTTATTATCATCATCATGGCCTTGTCACTGGTAATTGTTACACATTCAACCAATAGGAAGATAATGAGCTGAACTACTCAATACAAGCCAATATTTAAACAAAACAAAACCTTAAGACCATTGAGTATTAGCTCAATCTACACTCTTGTTGTTTACTTGATCAAACCCTACTAGGCCTGCTTCTGCTTTCTCATGCACAGTAGGTGGAATTTTGATCTTCTTGGGCTTCTTCCCTCCTTTCGGTGTCCAACTCCATACTATTGAGTCTACTTGCTCCCAACATGTAGGATCTTTGTCATTGCACATCCAAAATTTCTCCCAACAATTTGTATACACTTCTTCCTTGCTTGCATTTTTCACGGGAACATGGTGCCCAATACTGTATCAATACCATGTTGTATTCTTTAGAGGAAGTGTTGGGTTGAATGTCTGACTTGGCTTCACCCAACCAAATTGGATATATATTGTCTCTTGGCCTCACAAGAACAAAGTCACCCTTTTTTACATCTATAAGAGGTTGGAATGTATCTTTTGGCTTGTTATGTTGTGGACCATAGTATTGGTCTTCTAGTGCCTTTAAACCCATGAAACCTTCATTTTTAGTGTTGGTGTTCCGTTTAACTACGTGTTGCCTGTGGTTGGCTAAAAGCCTATAGATATATCTTGACTTTGCATAGTTGATGCAAATTTTGACAGTGCATTGATCATATTTTCTCAATATTGTATCACTAGTGTAATGTATATAGAATAAGAATCCATTGAGCCTTTGTCAATGCAATGCTTGTTCCAATTTTTTATATAGTCCTTTATGCCATTCACCACTTGAGTACTATCTTTTAAGTAATCACACATTGGAAGCATTATTGGTTCCCCAACTGGCAACAAAGGTTTTCCAAGAGTATCTCTTTTCCACAACTCTATGTTGCCACCCTTTGGTATCCAATGATCTTGCATGTGATTCATTTTGTACAGCATTACTGGAATGTCATCTTGTATGAAAAAACAAAAATGTAGTGGCTTTGACTGTCCAATAAGTTTATCCTGACCTTCACATAAGCCATCAATAAACCCTTTAAATTCTGGAACCTCTGTCATCATAAAAGGGGTAGGCCTTGAGCTTGTGCACTCATTGAAGGTTTTCATAAGATGTGCTAGAGTGAGAGAATGAATTGTCCTCAACTGCGATGAAAAATGACAATGCATCAATATCTTCATGGGTATGACCAACCATTAGGAGACCCATCTCTATCATTACGAAAACCCATCTAGCCACCAGTAAAGATAGGTATGCAAAAACATATCTGTTTTTGTTCTCCAATCCACAATTGTCTAATTGCAACAAGAGGCAAGGTGGAAGATTTTTGGGATGTGTTATATGTTCTTGCAAGCACTTGTTGAGCATAAGGATTTGACTTTCCATCCATTGATAGATGGATATCCATGGTTGTCCTCGAGGTTACACAATTTAGGAGCTTGCTTGAAGTATTTAAAGAACTATGTACAAGATCACCATACTCATGCTTATCTTCACTTTCCAAGTTATGAAAACACAGTGCTAATGATCCCACGGTAAAGTTTGGGTCTATGGGCAAAAGACCAAGCAAAAAATGTCCATATTCTTCTTGTCCATGTCCATGTGTTAGCACTCTAGTCAGTAATACTAGCAGTTGATATGACTTATCGATATCTTTTACTCTAACTTTGAGCCTCGGTATGGTTGTCTTCTGTTGATCCATCTTATCATGTATGATGCATAAGACCTATTGAGGGTCCTTCTTTGATTTGCAACACCATGAATAATATACATGCCCCCTGATTGTAGGCTCAGCCCTTCTTGCTCTTTTCTAGAATGGGGCTAGTTCCTTCTTGCAGAGGCCCCTCCCTTCATGCCACTTCCTCTTTCCTTGATTTTAAGCTTCCTAGTTGCAGGCTCGTCCCTTCTTGCTCCTTTCCTAAAGGGGGGTTGTTTCCTCCCTTTAGGCTCCTTTTCCTCGTAGTCAGTTGGCCTTCTTCAATTTGAGCTCTTTATCTTTAAGGTCTTTTGCTCAAATGGCAAATTGAGCTACAACATCTACTTTCTCATTGTAGATAGCTGTAGTAGGCAGACACATTTGATCTGTCCATGACCTAGGCAATGGCAAATGGCATTCTCTACTACAGTTAGATTTTGTATGCACAAACACTCCAAAGCAAAAAAACGTGCAAAGGGTGGTAGCACGTAGGCCATCAGATACATCAGTCATCTATGATGGGGGTATGGTAGACCATGCATTTTGGACCTTGCTACATAGTAGCATAGGCATCCGATTTAACTATTGTGGCCACCAATACCACAGTCTTGCTCTATACATGACAAAGTTGCTTCTTGATTCCATCCTCCCTCATCCTAACGCTGTGGATGTTCTCCTTCATCTCTCCACTTTTTGCTCACTCTGTGCAACAGTTTCATCTGAATCCCTCAACATCTATTGAACCTGCGTAAATTGCTGAAAAACATCTTCATGGGCCATTTCCAAGACTTCCACTCTAGTTTGGAAATCTCTCAAGATGACAAACTGCTTTTCATAACTGTCAAAAGCCATGGCAAGCTCGTGCACACATCTATCATGATCTTCTTACAGGGTCTTGTAGCTTACTCTTTGGACTTCCAACAATATTTCAAAAAAACAACCCTCATCGTGGCTTTTGTAAATTGCTTTACCATGGTGGCTCGAAATTGCTCCACCATGGTGGCTAGAACTTGCTCCACTGTGGCTGGTCTTTGCATCCTTCCTGGCCTGGGGAGCTGCCTCATTGTCTTCTCCACCCCAGTTGCTCTTTGCCCCATCCTTCCTGGCCTTGAAGCTCTCTCGCAGTTCCTGCATCACCTTTCTGGTTTTTTGCATTCTCCCTTTTTAGCTCCTCCATCATCTAGCCTTTTTCAATGTTCAATGCGTTCTACATGTTGCCAGAGCATTTGTAAAGACCCTCCTTTTTGGCTCTCTGATATTCAAGATCCTTTTGCATCTTTTCTAGCTCCTTGTCCACCATGTCCCTGTCATTTCTCACTTCTTTGAGCCTATCTTGGAGCTCCTTCATGTGCTTCTTTGCTTCTTATCTTCTATGCCTTTCCATGTTGACCAATTTTGTAGCAGCCTGGTGGCAGTAATGACTTGCATGGTAATGAATGATTAGAGGTGGTGGCATCTAAGATTCCCTATCACTTCTATGGTGGCAGGTAAGATCCACTGGGCTGGCAGTTAATTACTAGCCAACCATAGTGGCCCGCAATTACTCAGCTTCCAGTTACCACCACTGGGCTTGCATGCATGATTGTACTACGAGTGCAGTAAATTACCAGTCACCGAGCATGCATGCTCAGGAGAGTACTAGAGTGTATGGTAATGAGCGATTAGAGGTGATTAGGCTTCATAATTTACTTTTGTGGGAATTATAGCTCATCTACTCCCTTGCTCATCTGTTGCTCACCCACTCATCTTCAGCATGCCTACTACCATACCCCCTTAATGCTCTGTGATCCCAATGTTATCTGCCTTCTCATATAAGGTGATTGCGTTGCACTAACCTAGAGTAGAAATGCTAGTACTAGTGGAGACCCTTCTCCCACAGCCGATTCCACACACATTTGCATGTCACCACCTTAGATGACATGCTCAAAGAGGGCCTCTTTATGGTTGTGTTGTATGGGTTTCCCCTAGATGTCGATGTAGGCCTAAGTATTTTCAGAGCAGAGTACTCTGACTTATGGGGGGGGCCATAATCTGAGTCTTGGCAATGTGCATGGTCTTCGGCCTCTCCATCGTATCCTCCTTTGGCTCCCTAAAAAATTTTAATGCAACAAGCTAGACTAGTGGAAAATTGAGTTGTACAAATTCCCTCTTGCTTAGACAAGGCTCTCAGCAATGGCTGGATGTAATCTTTTGGGCTCTCAATGATCTTTTGGCTCACTGGATGTAATGTTTTGGTCTCTAAGGCATTTATGTAATCTCTTTTTTGTTAAATTTGAGGCTCTTAGTATGCACTGCCATTAACTTTTATAATTGAATGGTTATGGATGCTGCCTATATTATTTTGGCTCTCAACAATTGCCGAGTTTTATAAATGTAAGATCCTCTATTCAATTTTTTCTTGGTTTAAGTTGATAATTTTTATACATGTTATTGGACGTGGATGTCCATTGAAATCTCTTTTGCTCAATTTTCACTCGATAAATTGTACTTTTTTCCTCATTTATATTTACTACAACAAGGACTAAAATACCAGGAAAGAAGGACTACAATTTCCTTGGTTTATGACCAAAATAGCGCTAAAATAACTGCAACGACCCCACCGTTGTGCTTGCATGGAGATATATCTAGAAAAATACAATCAAACTTTCAAAAAATGCAATTGACGATATGGCCCTTGAGGGGTGCCCTCTAGGGGCAAAGGCCATATCGAAGTGCATTATACAATATCCAGGATGCCAATGGACAGAAATGGCATGTCGATATGGCCCTTGCCCCTAAAGGGGAACCCTCAAGGGCCATATCGTCAATTGAATTTTGCATGGTTGCACAACAAAATACATTTTCCTTGGTACACAAACATATAACTCTAGGTGGCTTTCATAGATCTCCTTCTATTTGCCAGTGCGCTGGTCGTCATAGACCTCCTCTTGTAATACGTAAACTAGGCAATGAAACTATACTTCAAGAACCAACACGGTGGTCTCTTCAAGAAAACCTTGAATTCTAGGGGATGATAGGTTGTCAGGCTAGAGACTGCACTGAGGCGATGCCCAGAATGATAGATTACATCTCATTATTATGCCAAAAACCAATGCGGTGGTCTCTCTAAGCCAACCTATGATTTGCATGGGCTGTGGGCAAAGATGAGGCAAAAGGTTGCACGATGACAGGTGGTCAGGCTAGAGACTACACTGCGGCAGTGTTCAAAATGATAGATTGCATCTAATTATTATGCCAAGAACCAGAGCGATGGTCTGTCTCAGCCAACCTTCAATTTTAATGATCTGCATGGGTGCGGTGCCCAGTGACAGGTGGCAAAGCTACGAGCAAAAGGCTGTGCGATGATAAGTGGTCAGGCGGCGTAGGCCAGAGACTACGCTGCACGAAGTAATGCAGAGATGCCATGTGTCAAGCTATGTGGTGTTCAGAACAAATAGATTGCATCTTATTAATATGCCAATGTGCCTTCATGACATCGAGAAAATTTTCGACAAGAGCGTGGGTCAGCGCAAAATTCAAATATTCACCCAAGGAGCGCATAGCGTCACAGCCCCAAAATGGCCCCAAAAATAGTTTCGCGATTGGCTACACCCAAGTAAATGTTGACCCTATTCTTGGGGGGGGGGGAGAGAGAGAGAGAGAGAGAGAGAGAGAGAGAGAGAGAGAGAGAGAGAGAGAGAGAGAGAGAGAGAGAGAGAGAGAGAGGGAGAGGGAGAGGGAGAGGGAGAGGGAGAGGGAGAGAGAGAGAGAGAGAGAGAGAGAGAGAGAGAGAGGGAGAGAACATTGGGGACAATGCTCCTTGCATCGTCGCTCTTGGTGTAGAGTATCTCACAGATCTCGCTGGCCTAAACGGTGAATTGCCAAAATACCCGCTTCCATCACTCGACTCAATACTAACCAACTGATTCCTGCATCAACGTAGGAACTCAACCTCGCACTACAATACATGGGCCTCTTTCCAACACCAATACCGATGCTAAATACAAAGAAATTTCTTTTTAAACAAGTGAAAAGTGTGAGGCTTCATCGGAGTGTGTTGTGTGTGCACTAGGTTGAGTTTTGGTCATTCCCGTATTAGCAAGGAAGGAGTTTAGGACAAAGAGAGTGTGGATCTTATAGAATTGGGGACAGTCAATATAAGATCATCTAGAAGTTCAGCTCTCGAATGGTGTGGTGGTTACACAGAAGTTGGCTTTAGTTTGCTTCTTAATGCATGCTATGTGTGTAAACAAGAGGTAAACAGACAGGCCATTGTGCTAGAAATTGCCAGGCTAGACTGAAATTATATTTTCTATATAGACCATGCAATGCTATCTAGGAAATGTGACTTTCTATGTGGTGTATCAAGTGGATTTTATGTTTCCTATATAGGAAATGGGGTCTTTTCTAAGAAATGTGACTTTTTATATGGAGAATCAAGTGGGTTCTAAGTTCCTTATATAGGTATTTAGCAAAACTGTTTCTTTTCTAAGTGTTGAATTCAATTACCTACATAGAAATTAGTTGTTTATGTAAGCAATAATATTGTGTTATCCAAGTGAAGTTTGTATATTAAAAACAAGCATATATTTAACAAGCTTGTATATTTTGATACACTTTAGGCTAATTATAATTGGTCTGCCTTGGGTAGGTCTTAGTGAAGGTTGTGGCTTTGAGATGGGAAGAAAACGTATTGACGTGGTGCTTTAGGGAAATTCACAACCAAAACCGACACCTCGTACTCAAGCCCAAACGGGAACTACTCTGCATAATCCATAAATCTTGAGAAGCTAGTATCCTTCTCAGAATTTTCAATTTTCTTTTGAATTGCTTTATAATCAATATTTTTCATTGCTTTCTTGTGTGGCACTATTTTGTCTTCTATTCCAGACACATTTGGCAGTCCACAAGAGTGCTCGTTTTCCCAGTCATATCTTTGTCAACACTAGTGCTATTCTCCATTCTCTATGTGATGCTTGTCATTGGTTTGAGAAGAATGACACTAGTGCCATTCTCCATGTGATGAATGGCATTAGATTGAGGAGAATGACATGCATGGATTGATAAGAATAAGGTCTGAAAATCAGGCTAGATGGTCAAATTTTAGCATGGATTGAGGAGAATGGCACCATTTCCACTCTTTATTCTCCATGTGATGAATGGCGTTGGTGCCATTTCAAATTTAAAATTTTAAGTTCAAAAAATTATAATGTTAAAATGGAACATTTCAATTTTAAATTTGAATTTGCATTTGCATTACAATTTCAATTTGAAGTTTACACAGAGAGAGAGAGAGAGAGAGAGAGAGAGAGAGAGAGTGAGAGAGAGAGAGAGAGTGAGAGAGAGAGAGAGAGAGAGATTTCAATTTGAAGTTTACACACACACACACACACAGAGCGGTGTGAGAGAGAGCATGAGCGGCATGAGACTTGCACCCGAGAGAGAGAGAGAGAGAGAGAGAGAGAGAGAGAGAGTAGTCGCAAGCAAAGAGTAGATTTAGGAGAGAAGAGAGCATCATAGGGAAAAGAGAGCATAGGAGGGAGAAGAGAGCATCGTAGGAGAGAAGAGAGTGTAGGAGGAGGAATTTGACGAAACCAACTCGTAGGATGAGAGTCAAGAAAGAAAAATCCCAAGATGCCAAACTTGTGTATCGATTCACCTCTTGCAAGACAGATCGTTCTCACCTTCCTTCAGTTTCTAAACTTTTCATGGATTGCACGGACGAAACCAGCAGCGTCTCAAATCTTGTGAAGATTTGACATGACAAGCAGCACATATCGATTTTGGACTATGGATACGGATTTTAAGAGCAGGATGACGATGATGAATTTCGGGAGCAGGTTGCAGAACGTTTTGAGAGCAAAATGACGATGTCGTGAGCGTGGATGATGAATTCAAGAGCTGATTTTGATTCGTTGAAGGGGAGCGTGGATGACGAAATCGAAATGTTGATTTGTTGAAGGGAGCAGGCTGTGTAGATTTTGACATTTGAGGGAGCGAAGGAGGTAAGGTCTTTTGATTTTTTAGGGGTTTTTTTTTTAAGTCATTGCTTTTTTGTTGTAGCTTTTGTTTGGTTTTCATAAAACTAATAGTGGGACTAGGCTTGGATTATGAGCAATAATAGTGGCCACTAATAGAAAATTCAAAATATTATTCTTCAAGCTATGTTGAAGAGTAATACTTGGACCCTCATCTTGAAAAATCTTTGACTTTGCCTCTTAAGAGGTGGATTAGGGTAATCATCCAAATTGATTACCCCTTCTTTGCCCTTTCTCATCTAGTCATTGAGAACATTTGGACCCCTCCTAGAAACTACTCCTCTCTTGGTAATACTCTTCTAGTTGTCTTTCTAGGAATTTTTCCGGCTTGTTGTTGCTTGTCTAAATGTTGATCCTCCTAGGTATTGGATCTCTACGTCCACCAACTTAATGGAACGAACTACTCAAAGCTCTCCAAGGCATAAACTATCCTTTTAATTGTGGAAAAGTACCTATGGATAGATGACAAGTACAAAATTATTCAAATAAACTTTGCCTTCCTTACCCTAATTGCATGTAGACCAAAACAACATTTTGCTATAATGGCTATGTGCACCTTGATAGGCCACTGAACCCTCTATACTCTTGTTCAACTTCACCCACTAGTGGTATTCACCATCTTGACCTAATAAGATTCATCCACTCCATGAGTAGCTAATTCAGCATTCAATGCGTTAAAATCAATAAAGATTGCTTCTTACACACCCCTTGTACTTAAAATCCCCTCATGCACAAAGCATAGGTGCTAGTGAGTGGACTGGATAGGAGGATCCCCTCTAATAGAATTCCTTATCTTGTGGTTGGTATAACCTTGCTATCTATAAAACCTGAGTGGGAGAACCTCTAATGGACTTCCTTCTCTTGTGGTTGGTATAACCTTGCTATCTCTAAAATCTAAGTGAAGTCAACAATCTTAGGGTATTCAAACTCAACAAAGTTTCAAGGTTCGACTAAACAAAGTATCAAGGTTCAACTGAACAAAGCATCAAGGTTTAACCATTGTAGCCATCCATTGACTTCTTTCTTATGACCAAGGGGTTTGCATTGATGGAAGGTCCCAACTATAGTGAGACCTTTGCTCCCATAGCTCAAATGAAGACAATACCGATGATAATTACCATGGCAGCTTATTCAAAGTGGTACATTTCTAGATGGACATGAAATGAGAATTTCTGAGTGGAGATATCAAGGAGGACATTTATATGAGAGAAGCCACCTAGATTTTGAATGTAGGGTGACCAAAGGGGGAAAGTGTGCATAGTCTCAAAAACATTGTGTGACGTGAAATAGGCCCCATCTATGAATCCTTTGGAAGAATCATCTTGATATAGAGTGCATAAGATGTAAACATCTATGAAGAATCATGTTGATATAGAGTGCATAAGATGTAAACATGTATCTTCATTCAAAGGGGCACAAGAAATAAATGATGATTTTATACATTGATGATCTAATCATAAAACAATGCCCACTAACGGGATATTAGGTTCTTCACCATGATTTTGCTAGCTCACCATGTTAATGATATTGATATCCATGTCATGGTAAAACCTAACCATTCCAAAATTCTTGATCAAAACCCTTATCCTCATTCTCAGAATGTATATCTTATAGAAATTAGAGTATCCAAACTATGTAAGTAATTAATGACATATCACATGCAATATAAAAATCTAACTATGTAGAAGATTAAGGAGAAACTTACATTAAAGGAGGGGTGGCCCTTTTATGAGCCAAAACCACCGAGCATCTAAGCAAAGGAAATCTCTCTCTCTCTCTCTCTATATATATATATATATATATATATTTATTTATTTATTCATTTTTTTTTGGAGAATGGCACTCGTGCCAATCCCCAAAATCCATGAATGAGTCCCTAAAAAATTTGGTAATTTGATAGAACGTTTTTCTAAAGCATGCCATTCTCCAAAACCCCATGAGGGGATTGGCATCACTGCCATTTCTTTATGTGGGTTTGGGGAGAATGGCACTAGTGCCATTATCCACATAAATCCACATGGAGATCGGCACTAGTGCGATTGTACATAGGAAAGCCAGACTCATATGGAGAGTGGCACCGGTGCCATTCTCCACAATCCTACATGAAGAATGGCAATGGTGCCATTCTCCCCCACTTCACAGACATCTTGGTTGACCTTATGAAATTGTGCACCATCCCACATGTCTCCCTCACTTCAGGGACATCTTGGTTGATCTTATGAAATTTTGCACAATCCCACATGGAGAATGGCACTGGTGCCATTGTCCATAGGAAAGCCAGACTCGCATGCAGAATGGCACCAGTGCCATTATCCACAATCCCACATGGAGAATGGCACTGGTTCCATTCCCCATAGGAAAACCAAACTCACATGGATAATGGCACTAGTGCCATTCTCCACGATCCCACATGGAGAATGGCACTCGTTCCATTCTCCACATGAAAGCCAAACTCACATGTGGAATGGCACTGGTGCCATTCTTCATAATCCCACATGGAGAATGGCACTGGGCTAGACTCCTAGGCGAGACTCACTTAGAGAATGGCACCATTGCCATTCTTCATAATCCCACATGGATAATGGCACTAGTGCCATTCTCCCCCACCACAATGATGTCTTTGTTGGTCTTACGAAATTCTTTGGTACGACAGTTTGTTCATAATTAACATCCTATAATCGTAATGAGAGGGGATGGCTATCAGATGCGGTGACAAGGTAAGACGATGGTGGAAATCATTCATGCTTTAAAAAAGTTTTATCAAATTACAAAAAATTGTATGGACTCATTCATGGATTTTGGAGATTGGCACCAGTGCCATTCTCTAAAAACCCACTAGGGGAATGGCATGAGTGCCATTTCTCTATGTGAGTTTGGGGAGAATGGCACTAGTGCCATTCTCCATAAACCTACATGGAGATCGGCACTAGTGCCATTACACATAGGAAAGCGAGACTCATATGAAGAATGGCACCGGTGCCATCCTCCACAATCCCACATGGAGAATGGAAATGGTGCCATTCTCCCCCCTTCAAGGACATCTTTGTTGGTCTTATGGAACTCTAAACAATCCCACATGGAGAATGGCACTGGCGCCAGTCTCCATAGGAAAGACAGACTCACATGGAAAATGGCACCAGTGCCATTCTGTACAATCCCACATGGAGAATGGCAATGGTGCCATTCTTCCCCACTACAAGGACATCTTTGTTGGTCTTATGAAATTCTTTTGCTATGGTTTGTTCATAATTAATTTCTTGTAATCGCAATGAGAGGAGATGGCTATCAGATGCGGGGACAAGGTCATGATGATGGTGGAAATAACTCATGCTTTAGAGAATAATTTTAGGGAACTAATTAATTCTTTCACAAACTTTTTGTATAGACTCATTCATGGATTGTGGAGATTGGCACCAGTGCCATTCTCCAATAACCCACTAGGCGATCGGCATCAATGCCATTTCTCTATGTGGGTTTAGGGAGAATGGCACTGGTGCCATTCTCCATAAACCCACTAGGAGATCTCGACACTAGTGCCAATGTCCATAGGAAAACCAGACTCACATGGAAAATGGCATAGATGCCATTCTCCACAATCCCACATGGAGCACTACTACCATTCTTCCCCACTACACACTTTGTTTCCCCTTTGTGCATTGTGAGCAATCTCAAAGCAGTTACTCAAAGCAGTCTCAACGTGACTATTTGAGAAAACTCTCATAGTAGTTCATGATGTCTCCAAGTAGTCATCAAGAAGCAATTTTAAACAAATCTCAAAGCAGTTCATCATGCCATCCCATAGTGAAGAAGAAAGATGGTTCATACCACATGTGCATTGACTACAAAGACTTGAATAAGGCTACTATCAAGAACATGTTTTGGATCCCTAGGATAGATGACTTGTTGGATGAACTCAAGGGTGCTCGATTTTCCACTAAGATTGATTTGAGTTCAGGCTACCATCAAATCAGAATGAGAGAAGGAGATGAGCACAAGACAGTCTTTTGCACAGAAAGAGGTTTATATGAGTTCTAGAGAAAGTGCCTGAATCTGCTTGGGCTTGCTCTCAATTCTATGGAGACACCTTCCCCAATCAATAATGCTCACCCGCACAGATTTCCCATTTGGTGTGAAATCTAGCACACAGTTTTTGGCATTCAAATCAATGTGTTTGAACCCCCGCTCGTGCACTGCTTTCATTACACTAGCAAAAGTGCTAAGCTCTTGCTTACAAAATTCAAGAGTACTACTGTCTTGCAGAGTTTTTGTAAGGCCTTTTGTATGTATCCAAGTCCGGTATGCCGATTCCAATCTAAGTGCAAACGAATAGGTGCCACAGTATCCATGTAGCCTTGGATGACTTCCTCTATATTTAATTCCAAACTATCTTGTACATCTTATGGGTGGCATTACAGTGAGCCTATTTTGGATTTTCCATAAACTTGCTAGTGAACTTACTACATGACAAATATATGGCCTTGTAATTTATAGATTTATAAGATCTCCGATGAGATTTCGATAGTTGTTATCGTCAATTGTAGGTTTTTCTGGATATTTGGTAAGTTCCAAACTTTGCTCCATCGGAGTGGCTATAAGCTTGACACCTGCCATATGAAACCTCTTTAGGAGACTATCCACATATTTCTCCTAGCTCATGAAGAAGTAGTCTAAGTATCTCCATAACTCAATACCAAAACAACATTGCTTCCTATCATAATGAGATAATCTACATACAAACGTGCAATAGTAATGTCTTGCTCTTGAACTTTGTAGTAGAGAGTATGATCTGCATTGTACTTCATGTATCCCAAATTAGCAAAATACTTGACAATTCTAATAAACCAACTTCTAGGTTCTTGCTTTAATCCATTGACACTTTTCTTGAGATGGAAAATCTAATGCTCTTATCCTGGTTCAACATACCCTGCTGGTTGCTGCATTTAGACTTCCTTATCTAGGTGACCATTTGAGAAATGCATTTTTGACATCTAGTTGGTACACATTCAATTTGTTGAGTGTGGCTAGCGATATGAAAAATCTAAGATGGAATCAATCTTTGTTACTGGAGCATAAGTATCATCATAATCTTGACCATATTGTTGTGTGAAACCTTTTGCAACAAGTTTGGCTTTGTATCTTTCAATGCTTCCATCTTAATCGTACTTTACTTTGTAAACGAATTTGTTTGCAATGGAATTATTTCCTGATGGAGGGTTGCATAAATCTCAAGCGTTTTTTTGTATAAAGCATCCATCATTTCATTCATATCACTTTGCCATTCTCGTTGTCAACTGCATCTTCAAAGTACAGGGGCTCTTTTGTAGCCATAATGATAGTCATAAGAGCATAATTGGTCGCTTTAATCACACAAGGATATGCATTTTTCCTTGATAAAGGTGCTATATCATGGTTGTATGGATACTTTGACTACGCAAGAAATCATGACACTAGGAGATCCACACAAGGATATGCATTTTTACTCTGACTACGCAAGAAATCATGACACTAGGAGATCCACACAAGGATATGCATTTTTCCTTGGTAAATGTGCTATATCATGGTTGTCAAACAAGTAGCCAACTATTTCTTTATCTTCAACAAAAGCAGAATATAAAGCACTCACAATAGATGCATATGAGGATATATGTCTCAAAAGACTATTGTCAAGAATAGATTACTTTGCTGAGACAAAGCCAACAATGATATAATGTAATAATCAATCAGGTCAAGCATTAGCGAAGAATCTAGCTTATCACTAAAAGACAAAGCACAATGATATGAGAGAGCAGCTCATCAGATAAAGAGTGTAACTTGGTGACATCAGATTACAACATTGGATAGCAAAGAGAATGATGTAGATTTCTCTACCAAACCACTTGGGAAATAGCTTTTCGAGAAACACCGACAAGCTCTTGGTTTGACTTAGAGGAAGGACACTCCTATTACAAGGGTGTGATGGAATGTAATGTTCATTCCTTCTTCCATTCCACATAATCATCATCTAAAGGAAAGGCCGACTTCATGATGTTGATATTAAGGGAAGGTGTTGAGGATTCACAACACAATGTGATCATATGTGCATAGCAGTAACACATAGAGTGTTAAAAAGGCACAAGTGTTGGAAACCCTAATTCTATCCCTATGGGGGTTTGTATATATTCATTATTTCATCTAATCTATTGTATAGTTAGTCATTTGTGGTGTGATCTCTACATGTGCCCTCTCTCTTCATCTCCAGTGGTCTTCTCTCCCTCTCCATATTTATTCATAATTTGCCACTTGATGAGGACCTAAGCACTTGAAACAACTCATGGTCTCCCTATCATTCCGTGGTTTAGCAAAGAAGAATGGAATTCCAACATACAAACAATCCCACACACACTCTAATTTTAGTTTCAATGCCATATGTAACATAGCATTTGACTCCTCTTGACTTGCATTTATGATCTATTGCATTGTAAGTTCCCATTCATTCACCCATACTTTGCTATAATAGAATTGATGGTATATTTGCATTAGGTAGAGCATGCAAAGACAACACTAGAGATGGCATGGGAGTGTCAAGAGGAAGCCTAAAGACTCCTCTATTGATCATAGTTGGGTGTCCCCAAAATTGATGGTCATTGACAGGTCATCAAACCAGAGACTACGCTGAGGCAATGCTTAGAATGATAGATTGTTTCTCATTATTATGCCAAAAACCAGCACGGTGGTCTCTCCAAGCCAACCTATGATTTGCATGGGCACACTGCCCAGTGGCAGGTGGCAAAGCTGTGGCAAAAGGCTGCATGATAACAGGTGGTCAGGCTAGAGATTGCACTGCGGCAGTGTTTAGAATGATAGATTGTGTCTCATTATTATGCCAAGAACTAGCGCGGTGGTCTCTCCAAGCCAACCTTGAAGTTTAAAGATCTGCATGGGCGCGGTGCCCAGTGACAGGTAACAAAGCTGTGGCAAAAGGTTGTGCGATGATAAGTGGTCAGAGGCCAGAGAGTGCACTGCATGAAATAGTGCAGAGATGCACGATGTAATGCAGAGCTGCCGTGTGTCGAGCTCTATGGTGTTTAGAATAAATAGATTTCATCTCATTATTATGCCAGTGCGGCATCATGATGTCAGGAAATTTTTGGCAAGAGCGCGAGTCCGCGCAAAATTCAAAATTTCACCTAGGAGTGCATAGCGTCACGGCTCCAAAATGGCCCCAAAAATAGTTTTGTGATTGGCTACACCCAAGCAAACGTTGACCCTACCAAATGTTGATAAAGGGACTGATATGGAGTCCTAGATCCAACCACTAATCTACATCAAGTATAGGTTGTATATGACAGGCATAACTGCATGATGAAACAATGAGTCTCCCCAAGTTGCACTATGGCTAATCCTGATAATGTCCACTACAATGGGACAGGACCGCACTGATGCATAGGTATCCTCATGCTGAGGAATGATCTACTGATCCAAAGAGGTGGTGATCATCTAGATCCAAGGGCGCAATGCAGCATGATGATGCTGGAATGTCCTGAAGACTGATGTGTCGATCTAAACTTAAAGTGGAAACTATGTTCGAGGATGTGATGAGCTCCGTATCAGAGGTGAAAGCATCAGTGATGGATGCTAGAATGGAATCACCTAAAGAGTTGAATCGCGAGGGGTGCACTACTTAGAAACTCTATGTATCACGTGAGTTTAAGGGGTGTTTAAAAAACCCCTCAACTAAAATTTGCCCCCAATAAAAACACCCCTCTTTACTTATGAACTAAGTGTTTTTTTTCTAAAGTTGAATTAAAAACCCCTCGCCCCACTGTAAACTTGTTAAATTTTTCCAAAAAATCAAATTAAAATACCCCTCCTTTTGAATGCATGTGGTACACTATAATTTTATGAGGTGAACCCCCCGAGAGATTGTGGCATAAATCTCAGCATGCAACTGGAGATGTGAGTGCCTCATATTGAGGACTTACCTGCTAAATAACTGCATGATCAATGGTGAACTCTTGCTGAGTATCTGCATCTGATGTGATAGTAGATGGAGTTGGATCCATGCATGAATGTGATGGTTGTGCATCACTAGAGTCAGCGTGTGCTAATATAGATGGGACTGCCTCTCGTACTAAGGACTTACTATCAAATTTTCCTCATGTTGAGGGCTTACTATCGAATGTGCCTCACGCTGAGGGCTTACCAAGACATGTGCATGATAAAAAATTGTGGGCTGATCCATGCTTTCATATGGAACATTTGTGTCTTGTCCTCAAGACCAATGAGGATTGAGTCAGCATCATAAACTTGTACATACCCTGTGGCAACAAATGCTTGAAGAAGGTTCTCTTCCCACTTACGGATCTCATCTGGGGTCATGATTGGTGTATCATCACTGTGTGATGTGGATAACTCCATGCTGCAGGTGGTGTGGTGCTCTGTGCAAGAGGCTTACCCGTGTACCGGCTAGAGTGTCTACCCATGAGAACACTGTAAAAGGTTGCCACCACCCAAGGGCTTACGCTAAATGGTCAAAACCAAATGACAACTGCGTATCGGGCGTTGCCAAGAGGCTGTACAAGGCTAATGTGTATGTGCAGGAACCAATGCCAAAAATAGTCAACAAATGTGACTGTACATGGGTGGCATATCTACGTGCAAGAAGAATGCAACAATCATGAATCCAAAAGAGGGATAACTCTGCCAAGTGTTACACTGAGTGATGAACTGCTGAATGCCAAGAGTACTGAACTGGTGTCAGAAGTGTGAGAGTGTACTTGATGAAAAAAAATGCACGTTTGAAGTTGGAGAAGTGAGTAGGAGTTCATGGGAGAACTTTGCTATAGTAGAGCCATTGAAGTGCCTAACTTTGACATAGAGGTTGCTATTTGAGCCGATTGCGTGCGTGGAGGTGGCTAGTGGCCTGAAGCCTTCAAGTCACTTAGGCCTGCTAGTGGCCATAGAAGGCCATTGATGAACCCAGGTGGCAACACTCCCCATGAATCAGGATGTTGAACTAGGCCAAGGTCGATGAGGATTGCAAGTTGATGAAGAAATCTCGCAATTGGCGTAGGAGTCGGAAACTATTGTAGGTCTTAGAGCTGAAGCCTTAGTGTAGGCTGTGCTTGAGGAGGTTGTAGATAGGCTCGCTATTGATCTATTTTGCTTTGTGGTTTCTGTTAGCCTCATTGCTTTGTTGAGGTGGAGATGGCTTCTCTTTGAAGTGCCTCTCAAATTCAACTCAGCCACTATACAAGGAACCACCGGAGATGCCTCGAGGAACAACACAAAAAAGCAGAGGTTGAGTACAAAGCTCAGAACCTCTGAGAATACCTTACAGAGACCTTACAACAGAACCTTAGAGAACTTCCTCACACAACTCATAACAAAGTGAGAAACTCGAATGCGCATAACTGATTGTCCATAGCTCCAAATGAGATGCTTTCTGAAGCAAAATGAAGAGTAAGAAGCGCTCTACAAGAAGAGATAGAGAGACAATGAAGGTGCCTCACAGAGAGGGCTTGTGCCTTGATGGAAGCAAGGGCTTGTGCTCTCTCTCAACGGAAACTCTCTCAATGGAAGATGCCTCACAGAAGGAGGGCTTGACACTCATGAAGGGAGTGGGAGCACCATCGGCTCTAATACCATGATAGCGGAAGTGAGACAGGGAGAGAGAGAGAGAGAGAGGAGTGCACACGATATAGCTACCTGTACACTAAGTGTATTAAACATGAACATGAAGATATACATCTGAACCCCTTAGGCTTAGGCTTAGGGTTGGGGTTTTCCCCTAATGTCCTAGAGGTATGGTGCAATTTTCACCATCCTCAACACATTTCGTTGCTTGGAACTGCCAGGCAAATACTTTGTTCTAATTGATGCAAAGCCCTGATTCAACAGGCTGCCTATTTTTGCACTCAATATGTCTCAATTCCCGATGTTGAAGCTCCTCATTCAATGGCAAATGAGTGTGTTTTCAGTCCTCCACAACTATAGCCCTCAAGTTTCCCAAAAGTGGGAATGCACTCTTTTACCTTTTCTTGTTTTGCCCTCTCTCTCTCTCTCTCACACACACACACATATACACACACACACATGGCCAATTACGAGGGACCAATCGCCCGTGGCGTATGTCAGCCGAGGAGCTTCTGGAGGGAATCAAATGCAAGTAGTTAGCTCAGCGGGTGAAAGCCCAAACGGCTTTGACTCCATGAGGAAATGCACTCGTAAGAAATTGGAGAGAGAGATAGAGAGGGGGGGGAGGGGGGGGAGAGAGGGAGACCCTAAGAGAAGAAATACATGAAGGGGAGTTGATTTTGTGATTAATTAAAAACCTTTGTTAATTAAAGAAAGATCGGTGTGATTAGCAGAGGGCAAGACAAGAAGAAGAAGGCAAAGGATAAGGAATGATGTTTTCATTTCATGCACAGCGTTTCTGATGCGTCTTCAATGCTTTCTGCAAACGATTTTCAGGCCGTTTCTCCTCTCGCATTGCCACAATGGACGCTTTCTTCCACCAGAAATTGCCTCTTCCTTCAATCCGCTGATAGGATTAAGCGTCGACTTTGACAAAATCGAAATCTTGCGGGGGTTTCCGGCCGGATTACGGGACTTGCCGACGCGATTCCAGTTGGAAAATTCCGTTTGTAAGTTATTCCATTGCTTCAAGGGCTCGAAACCGGGTAAAAGATGCATTCGGTGGTCGAGCAGCAGCCACGCTTTCCTTCAATTGTCCATTTCGTGATCAATTGTATGCGCCTAGGCAAGTTTTTTGTAAAACTCTCAGACCAGGTCAATCCCTGCAGATTTCGTGTCTCTTGTGAAAATCGTCTCTCCAGCGAATTCTGGCACCAGCTAAACCTCCGCAGAATTCGCTTCTTTTGTGAAGTTCGACATCACAATGCCAGGTCCAGGGCCTCATCTTATGTATACGCTTGGAGTGGGGATTGGTCTGAAATCCCTATCAGATGGAAGATTCACCCCCCAGCACTGCCTCTTTTACTCGGTCAATTCATTCCTCGGACCAGACTTGGGGTCTTTCTCCGAGTGGATAACTTCAACGCTTCAAACCGGACAAGCTGCTGGATCTTTAATCATGACTCTAGTCCATCATCCGTTCTATTACGTGTTGCTTCTTGGACTTCTACTATCGTTGTTCTACAGTTGTATCTCTAAAGTGCTTCTTCGAAAAGGCATTCTAACAACAATGGCCGGGGTAAGCGGTGTGGTACAACATGAAATTTTGCGACACTGTTGCAATAGTTTCCTTTTTCATTTTACACCTGTTATTGTGGATTTGCTACAGAAGTCTCAGTTGTGCATTAAGCGTGCGGTAGTTTCCATTATGTAGGTACCTCTGAATATGAAACAATGCTTTCACTTGATTGCAGCGGGTTCCCTGTCTCATTTCTTTTTGGATCATTTATTCGAGGTAAGCGCACTGCAAAAAAGAAGGGTGTTATAAGAGTTGATGACGGCTTGCTCGGTGTCAGTTTAAGCAGGGCTTATAATGTTTGCAACTCTGAAAAATTACGGGCCTTGTGCCTGAGATTCTTATTCCGTGCTCTGTAGAATGCTTCCTAGTTGTTGGCTAAGGTCTTTCTATAGGCGTAATTGCTCATCTCACCACGTGATGTATCGATGGTAGCTTAAAATAACCAGAGTTGTGTGAAATGGCCCAGGAGAACGGGCATACCAAAATGTTGATTTGGATTCTGAGCACAGGATCGTGGGAGGGTCGCCCCACCACTACCTCTTCTATAATAGTGGTCGGGGCTTTATGCACTGTCATGCTTGGGAGTTACGTATACATGAACAGGTATGAGAGTGTGGTTTTGCAGCTGTCCAAATGTTCGGTATCTATTTCAAGTTTTATCGATTGTGCGATGAATGTGACAGGAGCAAGCCTGGTAATCTAACAAGCAAAAGAGCAAGGCAGAGCATGATCCTTGTTGTCACTATTGCCGTTTTGTACTGCCTGTGGTGTGCAAGCCAAATCTACTGGCGACAACCTGCCATGCCAGCGGTGGGAGAAGAAGCAGACCTGGGAGTGCTCGTATTCTTAGCTGTTTTCTTTTTCCTTCCACATGCTTTGTGTGCGACATGCATGCACTCCTCACATATTGTAACTGAGTATGGCCGTTTGCCCCTTGTTCATAACGATCTCGAAGAGCATCATCCTTGAGAGGTTGATGAGCTTCTGCTTTTGGCACCACATACAGCACAGATAGCCTGCATTGTGAATTATACGTCAATGGAAACCTAATGCGCCACCTATTCGGCAAAGAGAAGGCCTGGAGGGTTTGCCATCCTTTTAGTAAGAAAGATCAACTCATAAAGGTGGTGCTGAGATTATATCTGTCTACCATTTGTCTGTTCTATGTAGGCTTGAGCTCTTATCAGATGGATAGAGATCGGAAGAGAAGCAGTGCGTTGCAGGAAGAGACCTTAATCTGGACCTCGGATTGGGCATATGACGTATGAGATGACTTCTGTCATTTACTTCAGCTAGGTTGGAAAGGGATCTAGATTATTTTATGGGTTGGTTGCGAAGGAGTGCAGGGATGTTTATGTGACTCTCTCTCTATATTTTGCCTTAGGTATTGAAGAGAGCTTGTTGACAGGGTGGTTCTGCTTGGGAAAACAGAATGTATATGGGGATAACGACAGACAGAAGTTGGCACAATGCAATAAGAGCAGTGAGTAACGTTCCACTTTGTGCAGGATTTGAGTTACTAAATTGTCGAAAGTAATTCGTTTTGATAGCTCAGCAGTTGGGATTAAAAGGTGGTTTCACAGGCCCCTTCTCATTTTAATCATCACGAAGACAGAGGATGAAGTAAGAGGTTGGGGGCTTCTCAAAACTGCTAGGGCAAGGGATAAGGGAGACACAGGCTCATTCCAAAACAGTTACAAGGGAATGAGTATGCAGTGCTCACAACCCTTCAAAAATTTCTCATACTTTGCAGTGTATCCCTTAAGGTTCCGGCCTTACCACAAATATGAGCTTCTGAATTTAGAAACAAATTTGAGAAAATTTAAACACAAAATCTGAAGGAAACCAACACGTAACAAACATGAACTTATGACCCTCGAGGAATAGGGTTTAGAAGAGAGAGAAAACATATGGTGTGCAAATAAGGCCCACTTTCCCCCATAAGGGCAGATTACATGGGGTATTCCTGGTTGAATTCCAGAATGGGAAATTTGAAGAAGTAATTCAAGAGTGACACCACCTTAAGATTTGGATGTAGAACTCTTATATTTCAAATCTAGCTTCAACCAATGCCTCTACAATCCATGTGTTAACATTGGCCTTCAATTTCTAGTCTCAATCCTCATTAGGAAAATTACCCAAGAATATCATTAGTAAGATTGCTTAGGGTAGGAATAGGGTGAAGATTTCATTTATGAGAGATGCTAAGGGGTAAAAGGTGGCATAAGGTTGTCGAAGATGAAATCACAATTTTCTTGAAAAATCTAAGGCTCTCCCAGCAAATCACAATATGCAACAATGTGAGATCTTGAAGGAGCTTGATCATCTTTAGGGAGAAAAATGTTTTCACAAAGATGTCAATATGGGAGAGTATTAATTGGTTCTAGCTAGATGTGTAGCACTATGCATTCCATAGCTTGCTTCCACTATGGTCTTTGGAGAGTGTGGAAGAGTGAACCATGTTCTTGTATATGTATTGATACCAATCATGAATGCTCTTCCCACAAAGTTTGGTATAGCTTTGGAAAAGTTTACGAAACAATTTTTTGTTTGTGTCGCTTTGCCTCTCTCTTTGGGGATCAAAAGGATGGGGAAAATTAAATCTTTGTTCCCAAATTATCAAAAAAGTCACTAAAAATTACTTGTAAACTTGATGTGCTAATATGACACCATGACACTTTTTAATGTTTGTTTGAATGACAAACTTGAACTCATTTCCCCACAATCTTTTTGTTTGTCCTCCTAAAATCTATTCGCAAGAACATGTAAAAGAATGCTAAATCCATTCACATGCACAAGTGCAAGAATAATATTTCTTCTAAACAAGTTTAGTCATTCACATGCACAAGTAAAGAAGGTAAAATTCATTAACATCCAAGTGCAAGAATGGACAAGAAGTGGCAAACAACTACACATTTTACTTAAGTATTCATTCACAAAATTAATCTATATTTCTATTTGTGAAAGAATGAAAACCAATCCACATAACATTCTAATTATAATGAGGCATTCAAGCTTGAACTCAAATTCAAACTCAAACATACACTAAAAAAAACATCTTAAATGCAATCCCTTTTTGTTTTGAACCTTCAAAATTTCTTTCGCTCTTTGTTCCCCTTTCTTAGCTAGAGAGCCAACCAAGAGATAATGGGAAACTTTGCAAGTTGGAGAAATCTATTGAAAAGTCAGTCTTACTAATAAAAGTCGTTCATGTGAATATGACTCTAGATGACTCATATGAATATTGCTAAATGATATGGCTTTTCATACATAGACACCACTTTTATTAAAGGCCACTTGAAGTGTTCACTTGAATTTTTTAATGTACTTGAATTACAAATTTGAATTGCTTCACTTAGCTAATAGTAATCTTTTTAGCCAAATTGCTTCACATGCTCCCTTTATACAACATACTTGTGTCAATTCATGAAGGTGCTTTCCATAGCTCTTGAAAATTCAATGGTTAAATACGAATGGATCAAACCCAAGTCTTTCGTGTCAAGTTCTAGAAGTATATATCTTTTGAGGTTGCTAATGAAGTCATGATACTTCCTATGGCAATTTGATCGTCTGCATTTAATCTACAATGCTAATGTCTTACCCTACAATGCTAATGTCTAAAAATAATGTATTCCTACTTTGAACACCCACTTTGTTTGCTATAGATTTCTTAAAAAGTGTGATTTTGTATAATGCATCTATTGACTCATCCGTGTGATATCTCTCAAATTAAAAATAAAAAACTAAATGTACATACATACATAGAGATAGAGATAGAGATAGAAGAGAGACATAGATAGAGACATATATATATAGATACATACATGGATAGATAGATAGGTAGATGTGTGTGTGTGTGTGTGTCCCCCCTTTAAAATTAAGTTTTTCTTAACTTATGAATAATTTAAATTAATAAAAATAATTTAAACGCATGACAACATTATATGTATGTGTCTATGTATGGCCCATTAATTCACCATAAGAGTCCTCTAATATCTTCAAGATATCATCACGATATTGATAAACACCTTTTGAGAGTTTCAAAACTCTAAAATTTGAAAGATATAGCATCACAAGATGTTGCACATGTATGTATGTCACGAACATGCCTTTGGTTCTTTGATAGAAGGCCATTGGTTCATATGACGGGACAGGTGTGTTGCAATTACTCACGTGTTATATTGATGAAAGGCCATTGGTACATAGGGCAGGACAGGTGCGCTGTACTTGCCCACGTGGCATGGACATGCCCATGGGGCTTTAGTTCATTCGTGTCAGTGTGGGATTCACGATGCAGCTATTGACAAAGGGGAGGGAGGGGAAAGAGAGAGAAAGGGAGGGGATAAGAGAGAGAGGGAAAGGAAGGGCAAAGGGAAGGAGAGGGGGAAGGCAATGAAGGGAAGGGGAAGGGAAGGAAGGGGCAAGGGAAGGGGAGGGGGAGAGAGAGAGAGAGAGAGAGAGAGGGGGGGGGGAAGGAAGGGGGGAAAGAAGGGGAGGGTAGGGGGAAGAGAACGAAGAGGGAAAAGAAGGGGTGGGGAGGGGGAAGTGAAGGAAGGGGGAAGAGACGGTGAGAAAGGGGATGGTGAGAAAGGGAAAGGGGAGGAGAGGGGAGGGGTGTAATATAAGGGAAGGGGAAGGGGGATGGGGAGGAGAGGAAGGAAGAGGGGTAGGGAAGGGGGGGCGGGAGGGGAGGGGAGGAGGAGGTGCAACCACGAACGCGAGAGGAGAGACATGCTTTGAGGTATGTTATTCAAACTCGCACACACCCTATGGGCACGATAATTTGTACACATTTTTTGAGGCACGTAAAAGTAATCGTGCCCATCGGATATGCTTTGGATGGTCGAAGTCTGCATAAACCCCGTTTTTCACCAAGTGTTATGCACAACTATTAAAAAACACGCTCTGAGGTGTGTTATTCGAACGTGCACATACCCAATGGGAATGATGCTTAAAAAGCATCAATCCCATATATGTTGAAGTGTGATTAAATTATCATGCCCATCGGACAAGCTTTGGATGGTCGAAGTCGCTAAAAACCATGTTTTTCACCTAGTGTTATACACAACTGTCAAAAAACACGCTTTGAGGTGTGTTATTCAGATGAGCACATTCCCAATGGGCACAATACTTTTACACATGCCAATCCAACCTATGTGGATGCATCTGCAAAGTATCGTGTCCATCAGATATGATTTGGATGGTTGAAGTTGCCATAAACTCTGTTTTTCATCGTCTTATGCACAATCGTAAAAAAAACACGCTCTGAGGTGTGTTATTCAAATGTGCACATACCCGATGGGCACAATACCTTGCACACACATCAATACCACATATGTTGAGATTTGTCAAAGTATTGTGTCCATTGGATATACTTTGGATGGTCGAAACCCTTTTTTTCAGCAATTGTTATCCAACTCACACATACCTGATGGGAACTATACTTTGCACTTGCATAAATATTACTTATTTTGAGGTGTGTATAAAGTATCATGTCCATATGATATGCTTTGGATGGACGACTTTGCCATAAACCCTGTTTCCATCGTGTTCTACACAACCGTCAAAAGACATGCTCTAAGGTGTATAATTCATACTCACACATACCTGATGGGCACGATCCTATACATGTGAAACAATATTAAATTTGTTGATGTGTGTGCAAAGTATTGTGCCCATTAGATATTCTTTGGATGATCGAAGTCATCATAAATCTCGGTTTTCACCGTCTTGTGCACAACGGCTAAAAAACATGCTGTAAGGGTGTTATTTGAACTTGCACATACCCGATGGGTGTGATAATTTGCACGGACATCAATAGCACCTATTTTTAGGCATGTGCAAAGTATCGTTCCATCGTATATGCTTCGGATGGTCAAAGTCGCCAGAAATCATATTTTTCACCAAGTCTATGGACAATTTAAAAAAAACATGCTCTAAGGTGTGTTATTCGAATAGGAACATACCTGATAGGCACGATTATATGCATGTGCATCAATCCAACCTATGTTGAGGTGCGTAAAAAGTATCATGACCATCAGATATAGTTTGTATGGTCGAAATTGCCACGAAAGCTATTTTTCACCAACTGTTATGCACAAATATAAAAAAACCTGCTCTGAGGTGTGTTATTTGAACATGCAGATACCTCATCGATACAATACTTTGTAGGCACATAATTTTTACCTATGTTGAGATGCCTGCAAAGTATCATGCCCATTGGATATGATTTGGATGGTTCAAGTATGCATAAACCCCATTTTTCACCAAGTGTTGTGCAGTGCACAACCACATTAGAAAACACACTTTGGGGTGTGTTATTTGAATGTGCACATACACGATGGGCATGATACTTTTCACGCACGTCAATCCCACATATGTAGAGGCATGTGCAACATATCATCATAGGGACGACTTGCATAACACTTGGTGAAAAATGGGAGTTATGGGGACTTCGACCATCCAAAGCATATCAGATGGGAATGATACTTTGCATACTCCTCAACATAGGTATGATTGATGTTTGTGCAAAGTCATGCCCATAGGGCATGTTTGGTTTTGAATAACACACCTCAGACCGTATTTTTTGATGGGTACTTGGTGAAAAATGGGGTTTATGGTGAAGTCAACCATCCAAAGTATATCTACTAGGCACAATACTTTGCATGCACCTCAACGTAGTTGGATGTTTTTTGACGATTCTACATAAGACTCGGTGGAAAATAGGGTTTATGGCAACTTTCACCATCTAAAGCATATCGAATGGTGCTCACGATACTTTGCATGTGCCTCAACATATGTGGGATTGATATGCGTGCAGATTATCATGCCCATTGGGTATGTGCACAATTGAATAACCAACCTCAGAGCATGTTTTTAAATGGTTGTGCATAACACTTGGCCGAGAAACAGGGCTTGTGGTAGCTTCTACCATCCAAAGCATATTCAATGGCATGATACTTTGCACACACATCAACATAGGTAATATTGATGCGGGTGCAAAGTATCGTGTCCATCGAGTATGTGCAAGTTTGAATAACACACCTTAGGGCCTGTTTTTTTGCGGTTGTGCATAACAATTGGTGAGAAAAGGATTTAGGGCGACTTTGATCATCACAACCATATCCCATGGACATGATACTTCGCACGTGTCTCAACATAGGTAAGATTCACATGCTTGCAAAGTATCATGCACATCAGGTATGTGAACATTTGAATAACACATCTCAGAGCGTGTTGTTTAATAGTTGTGCATACGACTTGGTAAAAAAGAAAACTATGGCGACTTTGACCATCCAAAGCATATCCGATGGACACAATACCTTTTGCATGCCACAAAATATGTGGGATTTACTTGTGTGCAAATTATTATGCCCATCCGGTATCCACGCGTTTGAATAACACACCTTAGAGTGTGTGTTTTTATGGTTGTGCATAACACTTGGTGAAAAACAGTGTTTGTGACGACTTCAACCATCCAAAGCATATCCGATGGGCACGATACTTTTCACACATGTCAACATAGGTAATATTTCCCTGGGTTAAAATTATGGTTCCCATCAAATATGTGAGAGTTTGAATAATACACCTTAGAGCGTGTTTTTTATCGATTGTACATAGTTACTTGTTAAAAATGAGGTTTAGGATGCAACTGAATATAGAAAAATTTGATGCATGTGTAAATTATCGTGCCCATTGGGTATGTGCGAGCTAGAATAACACACCTCATAGCATGTTTTTTGAAGGTTGTGCATAATACTTGGTGAAAAAAGGCATTTGTGGCTAGATCGACCATCCAAACCTTATCTGATGGTTAAGATAATTTGTGCACACCTCAACATAGGTGGAATTGATGTGCCTTCAAAGTATCACTCCCATCGGTTATGTGTACGTTCCAATAACACACCTCAGGGCATGCTTTTTATGATTGTGCATGACTTGGTGGAAAACGGAGTATATGGCGACTTCGACCATCCAAAGCATATCCAATGATCATGATACTTTTCAAAAATCTTAAGGTAGGGGTTATTGATCTCTGTGAAATTTTATGTGCTCATCTAGTATGTGCGAGTTCAAATAATAGACCTTAGAGCCTATTTTTTTACCGTTGTGCATAAGACTAGGTGAAAAACAAGGTTTATGGCGACTTCGATCATTTAAAGAATATCTGATGGACACGATAATTTGATGTGCATCAAAATTGGTAAGATTTTTTTACATGCAATGTATCATGGCCATTGGGTATGTGCAAGATCGAATAACACACATTAGAGCATGTTTTTTGATGGTTGTGCATAACACTTGGTGAAAGCCAAGGTTTGTGTCGACTTTGAGCATCCAAAGCACATCCCATGGGTATAATACATTATTTTAACTTCACAATATTTGGTATTGATATGTCTTCAAAGTATTGTGCCCATAGGGTGTGTGCGAGTTCGAATAGCACACCTCAGCATGTGTTTTTTAACAGTTGTGCATAACACTTGGTGAAAAACACGATTTGTGGCCACTTTGACGAACCAAATCATACCCCATGTGCAAAATACTTTGAAGGCATATCAACAAAGGTAATATTGATGTGCATGAAAAGTATCGTGTCCATTGGCCATATGCGCATTCGAATAACACACCTTAGAGCGTGTTTTTTGATGGTTGTGTATAAGAATTGGTGAACAATGGTGTTTATAACAACTTCCACTATCCAAAGAATATCCAACGGGCATGATACTTTGCACGTGCCTCAACATACATGGTATTGATGTAGGTGTAAATTATCATGTCCATCGGGTATATGTGCATTCAAATAACACACCTTAGAGCATATTTTTTAACAGTTGTGCATAACACTTGGTGAAAAACAGGGTTTGTGGTGACTTCTAGCATCCAAATCATATCGGATGGGAACGATACTCTACATGCATCTCAAAATAGGCAAGTTTGACGTGGGTCCAAAGTATTGTGCCCATTAGGTATGTGCGAGTTCGAGTAGCACACCTTAGGGCATCAATTATGCATAACACTTGGTGAAAATTGGGTTTATGTCGAAGTCGACCATCCAAAGCATATCATATAGTCATGATAATTTGCATGTTCCTAAATATAGGTAATATTGGTGCATGTAAAAAGTATCATGTCCATCAGGTATGTGCGAGTTTGAATAACACACCTCAGACAATGTTTGTTACTGCTTGTGCATAACACTTGGTGAAAAATAGGATTTGTGGCGACTTCGACCATCATAACCATATCCCATGGGCACGATACTTTGCACATGCCTCAACATAGGTAAGATTATTGGGCAAGAAAAGTATCATGCATTATTGGGCAAGAAAAGTATCATGCCCATCAAGTATGTGTGTGTTTGAATAACACACCTCAGAGTGTATTTTTTGACGGTTGTACATCAGACTTGGTGACTAAACTTTATAGCAACTTGGATTATTGAAAGCATATCTGAGGGGCAAGATAGTTTGCACACACCTCACCATATGTGGTATTTATGTGTGAACATTATCGTGACCATTAGCTATGTGCGCATTCGTATAACACACCTGAGAGCATGTTTTTCGATGATTGTGCATTACACTTGGTGAGAAACAGGGTTTGTACCTATTTCAACCATCCAATGCATATTCGATGGGCACGATACTTTGGAAACACCCCTTGAATATAGGTAAGATTGATGCAAGTCCAAAATGTCTGCCCATCGGGTATGTGCAAGTTCGAATAACACAACTTACAACATGTTTTTTAATAGTTCTGCATAACACTTCGTGAAAAACTGGGTTTATGGTGAATTCTACCATTCAAATCATATCACATGTGCATGATACTTTGCATGCATTTCAAATAGGTAAGTTTAATGCATGTGCATAGTATCATGTCCATCGGGTATGTGTGAGTTTGAATAACACACGCCAAAGTGTGTTTTTTAACAGTTGTGCATAGCATTGGTGGAAAAAAATATCTACGACCGTCCAAACCATATCTGATGCAGATGATACTTAAAGTAGGTAAGGTTGATGTGGGTGCAAAATATCGTGCCCATTGGGTATGTGAAGTACATAATCCAAATTTATATCATATGGGATTGCACACACCTCAATATAAGAAAATTTAATGTTTGTGCAAAGTATCATGCCCATCAGGTATGTGCGAGCTTGAATAACACATCTCAAAGCGTGTTTTTTTATGTTTGTGCATAATACTTGGTGAAAAAAGGGATTGTGGTTACTTTGGCAATCCAAATCATATTCGTTGGCACAATACTTTGCACACAACTCACCATATATGATATTGGCATGCATGCAAAGTATCGTGCCCATCGGGTATGTGCACATTCGAATAACATACCTTAGAGCCTGTTGTTTTACTAGTGTGCATAAGACGTGTGAGAACTGGGGTTTGTGGCAACTTCAATCAGCCAAAGAATATTTTATGGACACAATATGAGCATGATAATTTGTAAATGCCTCAAAATATGTGGTATTTATGTGCATGCAAATTATCTTGTCCATCAGTTATGTGCGCGTTTGAATAACACACTTCAGAGCAAATTTTTTGACGGTTGTGCATAACACTTGGTGAAAAATAGGGTTTGTGTGGGGACTTCTACCATCTAAAGCATATCTTGATGGGCATGATACTCTGCACACATCTCAACATAGGTAATATTGATGCGGGTGCAAAACATCATGCCCATTTGGTATGTGCGAGTCCCAATAACACACCTTAGGGCCTGTTTTTTTACGGTTGTGCATAACACACAGTGAAAACGTGATTAATAGAAAAATCGATCATCCAAAACATATCATATGGGAATTATACTTGCATATGTCTTCACATAGGTAATATTGATGCACGTAAAAATTATCCTTCCCATCGGGTATGTGTGAGCTCGAATAACACACCTTAGACAGTGTTTGTTGCCAGTTGTGCATAACATTTGGTGAAAAACAAGATTTGTGGCTACTTTGACTATCATGACCATATCCCATGGGCATGGTATCTTGCACATGCCTCAACATAGTTGATATTTATGCATGGGAAAAATATCATGCCCATCGGGTATGTGCATGTTTGAATAACACACCTTAGAGCATGTTTTTTTGACAGTTGTGCATAAGACTTGGTGAAAAATGGGGTTTATGGTGACTTGGACCATCCAAAACATATAAGATGGGCAAGATAGCTTGCACGCACCTCAACATATGTTGGTTTGACATATGTGAACATTATCATGCCCATCGGGTATGTGCGCATTCGAAAAACACACCTCAAAGCATGTTTTTTGACAGTTGTGCATAACAATTGGTGAGAAAGAGGGTTTGTGCTGACTTTGACCATCCAATGCATATCCAATAGACATGATACTTTGCACACACTGAAACATAGGTAAGATTGATGCGGGTGCAAAGTATCTGCCCATCTGGTATGTGCAAGTTTGCATAACACTTGTTGAAAATTGAGATTTATGAAGAAGTCTAACCTCCAACTCATATCATATGGGCACGATACTTTGTACACCCCTCAATATAGGAAACTTTGATGCATGTGCAAAGTATTGTGCCCATCGATTATGTTTGAGTTTAAATAACACACCTTAGAGCGTGTTTTCAATTGTGCATAACACTTGGTGAAAAAAGGGACTTATGGCAACTTCGACCATCCAAACCATATCCAATGGTCATGATACTTTGCACGTGCCTCAAAGTAGATGGGATTGATGTGCATGAAAAGTATCATGCCCATCGGGTATGTGTACGTTGGAATAACACAGCTGAGTGCATGTTTTTTGATGGTTGTTGTGCATGACTTGGTGAAAAATGGGGTTCATACTGACTTCGACCATCCACACCATATCCAATGGGCATGATAATTTGTACACTTCTTAAAGTAGATGGTATTAATTTGCATGCAACTTATTGTGCACATCGAGTATATGCATTCTCGAATAACACACCTGGGTTTATGGCGACTTCGATCATCCTGATAACATATGATGGACATGATACTTTGCACGTGGATCAACATAGGTAATATTGTTGTTCATGAAATGTATCATGCCCATTGGATATAAGCGACATTAATAACACACCTTAGAGCGTTTTTTTTCAATGGTTGTGCATAATACTTGGTGAATTATGGGGTTTATGGAAAATTCGACTATCCAAAGCATATCATATGGGACCTATACTTTCTTGCACCTCAACATAGGTTGTATTCATGCACGTCCAAAGTCTCATGCTAGTCAAGTATATGTGAGCTCGAATAACACACCTTAGAGTGTATTTTTTGACATTTGTGCATAACAGGCTAAAAACCGGGGTTTATGGCATCTTTGACCCCATCCAAAGCATATCTGATGGGAACAACACTATTCACATGCCTCAACATATGTGGTATTGATGAGATTACAAGTATTGTGCTGATCCGGTATGTGCATGTTTGAATAATACACCTTAGAGCGTGTTTTTTAACGATTTTTAATAAGACTTGGTAAAAAATAGCGTTTATGGTGCTTCCACCCTCCACAGCATATTTGATGGGAAAAATACTTGCATGTGCCTCCAGGTAGGTGGGATTGATGTGCATGCAAAGTGTGTCAAGCTGAGTTCTCGGGTTTGGATGTTCTATCTCAAATCTATTCGGACCACCCTACTTTTTGAGTGTGGATGGTGTGAAGACCTTATTGGGAAACTATTGGCATTATCACCATATGGCGGAGGAGGGATTGATCATAAAGGAGCTTGTTAGCAAGGCGAGCAAGAGTAATTGGAGCATGTCTAGTGGTATGAACAATGATTTTGAGATTTTGAGATGGTTGATTTAGTATGAGTCTCATCTCTCCCCACCTTGCCACCTTTTCACCTCACCCGGTTTACCTCGCCTCCCATTTCTATAAGTTCTCCCTCCCCACTTCCTTCTTCCGTGTTGAATTAACCTTCTTCACTTTAGAATCAAAGCTTCTTACATTGAATTAAAGCTTCTTCTGTTGAATTCATTAGCCTTCATCCCTGCCCTCAGCATGCACTCTCTCTTTCTACCTTCCTCCCTCCCTCTCCCCCTCCCTCTCCCTCTCCCTCCCCTCTTCCTTCCTTCTCCTCTCTCCCCCTTCTCCTATTTTAGTTTTGGAGAGCCTTCACAGCCCCCTTTCTCCTCTACCTCCACCCTTCAGATTGCCCTCGTATATGAGACACCTCCAAAACATTATGGAGAAAAATGCTTCTCCAAGAAGCCTCCCCACCCCCCCTCTTTGTTAATCATGCATGAATTAATAGCACTGCATGCCTGTTAATCCACCTTTGTTACCTGTTTGTCAACCATGTCTCTCATTAGGAAAAAAGGGAGCTCATTTTGGGGCCTTCTAACCAAAATTAAAAATAGCTCTTAACCAATGGCCATAGAGCCAACGTAACGTGGGAAAATTATAAAAAATTTGTGTTTTATCTGGATTGTCAGTAGAGCAAGAAAGAATATTTTATAAATGTACAACTTTAAAAAACAATTAAAAATTTTGGTCGAGCTACTGACATGATTCTACTAGCCAACAATGTCCCATTCAAAATACATTATTATATGAACTGTGCTTTCCCCCCAAACTACTCTCCCCTCCCAAATTACTCCTCCCACTCTCCCTCTCCCTTTCCCTCCCTCTATCTCTCTCACTCCCTCTCTCTCTCTCTTGGTTTCCTCCTCGTATACATTCCTTGAACCTATGGATTGGGTTTCTTTTGGCAAGTTTTGGGTGATGATGGCAAACTAGAACTTGAAGTACCTCTAGGACCAAGGTACAAAAGCGAGCCCGTTTCTTTGTTAATCTCTCTCTTTGAATCTAATCTATGCTTGCACAAAACTGTGTTGATCAAAATGATGCAGACTAGAATATAACTTTTGCAAGTTTTTCATGGGTACGGCAAACCATTGACAGGACCTCACTCTTTGAGAAGCTTTGTTAATCAAAATATCAAGGAGGAAGGTACAACAGCGAGCTCTTTGTTTTTTCAATCTCTCTTTTTTGAGATTTAAGATGTGAAAGTGTTAAGTTGGATAATATTCTTTTTGTTTTTGGTGAACAACATTGTATTTAATAAAGATGCTACCGAATGGAATGTAAGTTTTGAAAGTTTTCCATGGTCTTAGCTTTTCAAGAAGCGTTGTTGATCATAATATTGAAGCGCAAGGTATGAGAATGATATCATTTCTTTTTCAATCTCTCTCATTGATAATATTCTTAAGTTTTGAATAAGAAGATCGTGGTTATTCAAGACTAGAGTCTAATGCATGCTCTTTGATATGTCCATTCAGTTTCAGGTGTTTGAGTAAAAGTTTGGATACTAGTCTCAATGATATGCATCGATAATAAGAACCCTTCTTGTGCCAAACGTCGTGTTGATCAGACTATCGAGAACGAGGCTATTGACGTGAGCTCCCTCACTCATCGACCTCTTTCTTCTATATCTTCTATTGATGTAGCCAACAAGGTTACACAAGATGGCTCCGAGCAAAGACTGACTATATCAAAAGGAAGTTGGGTGCTCATGCAACCAAACAAAAGGAAGAAGCCACATTCAAGTAATCTCTTTCTAGCATCTTGGAAGGCTAGGGTGAAAGGTTTTAGAACCCAGGAGGGGATGAAATCAATAAAGGAAATATTGGCTCAACATGTGTACATGCATAGAGAGTTTGTGTTGTGAGAGAATTATCCAACTTATCTTCCACAACATAGGCCAAATTGTAAGTGACTTCATTGAAATTTTTTATTTCATAACCAGAGAATTTCTTGAACCTCAATGTCTTTATTTTTATTTTCAGATATATATCCTTCATCTTATGAGCAGTGGCAGCCTATCGAATGCATTTTAGGATTCATAGATGTGTTACATGGGTCCATAGGAGAGTTGCAATATCAAGGTAGATCAGCAGCACAGTTAACCCAGTCAAGAGTCTATTTCTATGATCACTTTTACCAACTATTGGATAAAGCCAACATCCATGGTGTGTTGAAGAAACTAGCTCTTCCAGCATGGAATACCGTTGATTGGCCAATTCCTCATGGTGCCGTAATAGAGTCATATAGAGCCGTGTTGTTTTCAAAAGTACAATGATCCTACAACAAAGGATTTGTAGTAGAATCAACAAATAAATATTTACATGCCAATAACAGTCTTTATAGATCTATTCAATAAATTTTTTATCAAGATTTGCAAGATGATGCTCTCTTTCTCTACAAATGGTGCTGAGATAATTCCTGACTTCTTGGATTATCGTTGGGACAAAATAACATCCAACCAAGTATACTGTGAGGTTGTGCACAACTCCATTAAACTGAAAGTACATGATTGCCACTCAAAATTTCATATTAACATTTTACTATAAATGCAGTAGAATGATTGGGAACCAATTGGTTTCGATGGATCAAGATTTGAACTCTTTTGGTCCTGAGAATGAAGCATTGGATATCACCATTAATGAGAATGATAATTTATTGGGGAATTATATCACTCAGACAATGTTGCACACTCGCTCAATTATGCCAGGAGATTCAGGTGGAGACAGAGAGTAGTGTTGCAGAAAGGTTCTCATTCATTCTGAATAACAAGAAGGTAAACAAAGAGTTGATGTGACTCAACATTTTTTATTTATTATTGAACGAATCATTGATTTACACTACATGTTGACAAGTATTGGAGCGAAGGGAACGGAGAATTTTGTGTAGAGAGATCCCAAATGGATTGTTGAGATAATTCAAAATTCATGATTATGGGTAAGAAATGATTATTTTCATAGTATACAATTGTGAGGCGACAGATAACATTATACATTATATTGTTAAACAAACTGATGATTCTCAAACAATCAGTGCCATTGAGGCAATGGTGACTCGAAGACAATCATTGCCATTCAAGCGCTAGTGGATGATCCTATGAAGAAGGTTGACCAAGGAGCTTCTATTGTGCCTTTTCCGCATACACCACCTTCTCTTCCATGTTCTGATCTCGCCTTTACTCTAGTATTTAAGCCTTTCTAGGCTCATATTGTTGGAATTAGAGAAGTTCTAACTTCTACTATAGTTTTGGCTCGCAAGTTATAGCCATAATCAACATTGTAACTATATTTTTATTATTTACAAAAAAACAATGGAGAATTGGTTTCTTCGCTCTTGTAACAATTTTTCTTTCAAAGTTTGTAATACATACATCCATATTCATGAGTCAAGTCTCTCTCTCTCTCTCTCTCTCTCTCTCTCTCTCTTTCTCTCTCTCTCTCTCTCTCTCTCTCTCTCTCTCTCTCTCTCACTCACTCTCATTCTTGCTCTATGGATTACAAACTAGAGTCTTGAATATAGATGAATTTCATTAAACGTCATTATGCATTACAAACTTGCGAGAGTACAATTTGCCTCAACTCAACTAGGAGGCTCCAAAGTTTGTAAAGAATTCTCAGGTCCAACATCAGTAAATGTATGGGGAAGGGGCTCATGATCCTCAGGTCCAAGCTTAGTAGTTTGAGGGGCTGGAGGAGGGGCCTCATGTCCAAGTTCATTGGATTGTGGAGGCATCTAACGTTGGGCCTCATGGTCCTTTAGTCTTGTCAAAGGAGCCTCATCCTGCTCTGGAGTGAGGTCTTCCATCACTTTTGAGCTCTGACCCTCAACTTCTTAGAGCTTTTCTCCTCGGTGCTTTTCTCTTGTGCTAATGAGGACGCATATTTAAGGAGATCTACGATCATCCTAGCTCTAAAGTTTAATACAAATTGATCATCATGGCTTTGTTCTGTCATCTACAGAAACGCAAACAAAACTTTAGTTTCAAGTTCTATGTTATATTACGTTATGTATAAATTTTAAATGCGTCAGTAATGTACTTTCCTCCACTATATCTCTTGACCAAAAATCCTCCAAAATGTACTTGTTATTTATAGGGACCCTCCATCCATGAGTGGGCATCATACTATTGTGGTGTCTGTGAACCATCCAGTCGCTTGTAAGCAAAATATAGTCTCTTTAGACCACTGCAAGTTGCATATGCGAGTGTGAACAACTTTCTAGAAAATAAATACTTTGTTATTTTAAATAATTACAATACTTATTTTATGCATTTAAAAATTGGATGAGTATCTGTAACTGAATTGAAGTAGAAGCATCCTTTTGATGGCAAATGGATACAAGCTAAGCTCCAATGTCACCTTCATTTGACAAATGCGGTAAAGATAAGCATTTGTGGATTGACAATAACAATCTAGCTCCTTATGCAATGTACTTACTAATCGTTTACTCTGAATGGTAAGGGATGATAATTAGGTTCACAGATTCAAAATTGTAATATGTGAACCACTTTGCAAGCTGGTCCACCGGCGGCTCCCTGGGATCCCTCATTTTCAAGGAGATAACTAGGTCCATAATATGAACCATACCTTGAATCTCGTCATGTAACATTTTTTTGAGTGAGCTGCAAATCAACAAAGGAATTCAAAATAGTGTTCAAAATAAGTGGTGGTCTAAATTGATATATAAAAGGAAAAACCTACCTGAGTCCTACAAGGATAATTGTATCAATAACTTGTCCTGCTTTGTCTGTGATTGCTTTGAGACAATCTTATGTTAGGATAAAATCTTTGATTGACTCTGCATCTGCAAAACTTATCCTTACAATAGGTCCGAGTGTATGTAGACGCTTGAGAACATGTAGCTCCAACTTTGCAATACCTAGATTAGTGGACGAGGTACAAAGATGCTTGGTTTCCTTATATTTATTCCTCTGCACCTCCTCGAAGGCTGTTTGTGCTCTTGTTTTCATTCCATGAGTCACTTGAGTGACTTCCTCTATATCCACCTCATCTTGTTTTGGCATTCGAGCAAGTGGTATAAGCATTTAAATGTCTCTCATCTTCATGTCTGTCATATCTATAGCCTTCAAAAGTTTGTCGTACCTCCATCTCACCATCTTTAAAGTGGTGATATCTTTTGCCATGATTGTCACCCTATGGCTGTGGGCTTTAAGAAGAAATGTAACCTGCGCTACAAGAAGAAATGTATCATAAACTTCCCTAACAAGCCTTTGAAAAGGAGCCTTGGGAATGCACAGTCCCATGGATTTTTGGGCCCTTATTATCTCCATTAAAGTATTGACCTTCTATGTAAATCTTCTCTTTTTTTCTTGTTGGAGAAGATGCATTGGCTTCCCTTTTCTTGGATGTGAATCTCATCCTCTACATGCTGCCAATTTTGCTATCGAGGGACCCCTGTCCATCTTCTTGGCAGTAGCCTTCATCCTTGCCATTGGAATTTATGCTAAACTGTACCTGAGATCATAAAACATAAGTCCTAAGTGAGAGGTTGCTAAGGGTTTAACCGTTTCCAATTGAGAGCATGAAGGATTTTCTCCTACTAATAAACCAACTCCCATAATTTATAAGAGCATGCAAGGTTTTCTCCTACTAATAAACCAACTCCCATAATCCGTAAGTCCTTCCACAAGTTCATGGCAGTCAAAATAATTCAACAAGAACTAAGATTTAAAAAAGACTAGCACTCAAGAGACCCTCTAGTAAAAGTCAATTTACATAACTAGCTACGCTGCCAAAGATTTCCCAATGGCACTATTTTCAGATTACTAGGCATTCCCATGGGGTTTTGACATTTCATTGAAGGATAAATGGGAATGTGTCATTGAGAGATTTAGCAATAAGCTGGATGGATGGAGAGGGTTCCAAGCAAATCACGCTGGCTGAAAAAGGTCTTGAATCACTATATATATCCTATAGCCATTTTCTATTTGTCATGTTGGCACCCCTCCAAGACTGGTCTTGACAAATTCCTTAACAACTGTGGATCTTTCCTCTAGGGAGGCACGAGAATGTTAGAACCATTGAGTACCGATTTGTATTGCCCTCATTTGGGTTGCCAAATGTCAAGGATCATCTACTAATAAAACATCTACACGACATATATAAGAGACAGACATGGAGTAGATTAGATGGAGCTTAAGGTGACACCTAATGCAATTCCAAAAGCACTTGGGTTTCCACCAATGGCCAAAAAATTCAGAAGGACCAAAATTTTGAGAAAGGATTTAGATGAGCTAATCAATGAGGATATTGACAAAAAGAAGCACAAGAATGGAATTTATTTCCATGAGATAACTAGTCTAGAGCTTATCAAGCTAGAAATATGTCTTCCTTTGATCTTGCTAATGAGGCACCATGGCCACCCGACCTAGATAACATGTTTCATGCTGAAGAAGCTCGTGAACAAGCCGGTCTCTAATTGAGCTGAGTACTATTTAACGGAGAATCGGAGTGAGTAGGGAGTAGAGAGACTCACTGCACTCACAATAGTGGGGATAATCACAATGAGTGAGTGGTACCTCCCCAAGTACACACATATATATCTATTATGGATAAGGTAGTAACCCTTAAGTACATCTAAGTACAAATGTGTACATAGTGTACTTAAGTGTCCTACATTAAAGTACAACATGAAGTACTATTTACATAGGGTGGCCAGTGCCTTTACCCCAACAACCTCCCACTTAAAGGCAGTGTGCCCTCAAGGAGAGAAAGAATATTGGCCTCAACCAATACCCATAAGAGATCTGCAGTGTGCAAACCTCTCTGCAGCTAACCCTTTGGTTAACAGATCTGCCGGATTGTCATCTGTATGCACCTTAACAAGCTTAATTTGCTTGTTTTCAAGCACCTCCCTGATAAAGTGATATTTCACATCTATGTGCTTAGTCTTTGCATGAAAAACAGGATTACGTGCCAACTGTATGGCACTCTGACTGTCACAATGCAACAATGGAATCTCCAATGGATAACCCAAATCTGTCACTAGCCGAGATAGCCATATAGCTTCCTTGCACGCCTCAGTGGCTGCAATATATTCAGCTTCTGTAGTAGACAAAGCAACGCATTGCTGCATTCTAGATACCCACGACACTGCACCTCCAGTGAAAGTGAAAACATAGCCGGTAGTAGACTTCCGGGTATCAGGGTGGCCGGCATAATCAGAGTCTGTATAACCCTGCACTTTGGCATCTTGACTGCCGAAACATATACACAAGTCCTGTGTACCCTTTAGGTATCTCATGACACCTTTCACTGCATTCCAATGCTTCTTGCCAGGTTTAGCCATGTATCTGCTAACCACTCCCACTGCAAACGCAATATCGGGCCTGGTTGCAACCATAGCATACATGAGACTGCCACAAGCTGATGCATACGGAATCTTTGACATCTCAGCTCTTTCAGCATCTGTCTGAGGGCTGTCCAAAGCACTGATTTTCACATAAGGAGGTAATGGAGTACCAATACTCTTCCCCCCCTCCATGTGAAATCTCTGCAAGACCTTGCCAATGTATTCCTTCTGAGATAAGTATAGCAACCGCTTTTCCCTATCCC
Source organism: Dipteris shenzhenensis (assembly GCF_047967505.1). Lineage (NCBI taxonomy): Eukaryota > Viridiplantae > Streptophyta > Polypodiopsida > Gleicheniales > Dipteridaceae > Dipteris > Dipteris shenzhenensis. The sequence goes on along the minus strand of NC_141617.1, from coordinate 20,769,690 downwards.
GAAGTATGCGCATACCCAATATATGGTTTGCATCACCAAGATCCTTCATATCAAAGGTCTGGTGCAATCTCTTTTTCAAGGCATTCATCTCCTTATGAGATTTTCCAGCAATCAACATATCATCCACATACAAAATGAGGATAAGTAAACTGCCATCTGAAGCTTTCTTGGTATATAAGCAGTGATCAATGTCACTTCTCCTGTAACTTTGGGTTCGCATGAATGTATCAAACTTATGATACCATTCCCTAGGTGCCTGCTTTAGACCATAAAGACTTTTCTTCAGTCTGCATACAAGCTTCTCTTTGCCCTTCACTGTAAAACCCTCTGGCTGCTGCATAAAAATTTCCTCATGTAAATCACCATGAAGAAATGCTGTTTTGACATCCATTTGGACCAAATCCATATCTGCATGTGCAACCAATGCTAATACAGTTCTGAGTGTTGTCATCTTGACAACGGGAGAGAATATCTCCTCAAAGTCAACACCATATTCCTGCTTGAACCCTTTGGCAACCAGTCTGGCTTTATGCCTTGGCTTTTCACCAGGTGTGACTTTAAGTCGATAAACCCATTTGCATGGAAGTACCTTCTTACCTGTAGGCAAGGGTACCAATTCCCAAGTGCCATTTTTGTGAAGACTGTCCATTTCAGACTTCATAGCAAGATCCCATTGAACCTTGTCTGCCCTCTGCTTAGCCTCTCTGTAGCATGAAGGCTCTCCACAATCAGTGAGCATCAAATAATCAAAGCCGGGAATGAATCTGTCTGGTTGCCGTGATGGTCTAGTTGACCTTCTAACTTGATGTCCATCATCATCATGAGGTGGCTGTCCAGCCTGTTCATTACCCTGTTCTGGCTGCATTTGCATGTCAGGAAGATCATCTAACTGTGGTACATCCATTTGGATATCATGTGCCATGTCTGGCTGTCCATTTGGACCTACTGCAGCATCATTTAGTGGCTGATTATGCTGCTGTGATGGCTGATTTACAGCCCTCCTGTGTTGCCCATGATGCCTGTCATCATCAATAGTTACTTTTGAAGGTTCCTGCTGTACAACAGGCTCCTTGAACATGATGGTTTCATCAAACACGACATCATTGCTGCGTATAAGTTTTCTGTTTGTGGGATCCCATAATCTGTAGCCCATCTAAAATGCATTTTAGAGACTTTGGATCCAATTTAGTTCTGTCCTCTTTGCGTACATGCACATACACAACACAACCAAAGACCCGTAGATGTTTGTAAGACGGAGGCTTGCCCGTCCATGCTTGTTCAGGCACACCACCACATAGTCTCTTGTTTGGTGACCTGTTAATAAGGTGCACAGCTGTCTTTACAGCTTCAGCCCAAAATGTGTGGGGCAATGCAGCATGTGACAACATGGATCTGACTTTCTCTTGAATGGTCCTGAACATTTTTTCAGCTGTACCATTCTGTGGAGGATCATATGGTGCAGACAACACCCTTTGGATACCCTTTGCCTCACAGAATTCTTGAAATTCTTTGGACAAGTACTCTCCACCATTGTCAGATCGTAAGGCTTTCAGTTTTTTGCCTGTCTCATTTTCAACCAGTGCAACAAACTTAGTGAAAGCCTTGAACGTATCACTCTTCTTTCTGAGAGTGTAAACCCACACTTTGCGGGTGGCGTCATCTATGAATGACAGTATGTACTTTGAACCTCCTAAAGAGAGTGTAGGCATCTCACACACATCTGTATGTACTAGCTCCAAGAGCTGTAATTTCTGATTTGACCTTCTCTTATGAGGTATTTGTACTTGACGACCGTAGAGACAAAATTCACATTTCTGCAAATCTGAATATTTTAGACTCGGCAAGTAACCAAAATGAGCCAATTGCTCCATTCCCTTAATACTCATATGGCCAAGCCGGCTATGCCACAATGAAATCTTTGGCAGCTCGGTGGCATTTACATTAGAATGCGGACAATGTCCAGCATGAAGTGAGTACAAAGTATCAACCTTAGGACCCCTGGCAATAGCCATTGCCCCTTTGCTGATTTTCCATTTCTGATTACCAAAGGTGGTAAGATAACCATCATCATCCAACAACCCTGTGGAAATCAAGTTCTTCTTCACCTCAGGAACATGCCTGACCCCTTTAAGCATTAACTGCTGGCCATTTTCAAGAACAAGCCTGACATCACCTATACCAATGATAGAACATGCATGGTTATCACCAAGAAAGACAACTCCCTTCTGCCCTCCTGCATATCTGACAAACAGATCTCTGTAGGATGTCACATGAAAGGAAGCACCTGAATCTATAATCCAGGAAAACATATCTGATCCATCACCAGCATGAAGTGTATGAGCCTCCAGTGAAGAGGTGAAACATATCTCATGTCCACTGTCACTGTCACTAACATAAGTAACATTCAGCTCCTCTTTTTCTTTGCCCTTAGACTTGCCTTGAGCCTTGCCTTCTTTGGCTCTCTGGTCATTCTTCTTTTGAAAACACTTTTTCTCAATATGTCCCTTCTTGCCACAATAGTTGCATACAAGATCACTCTTAGAGCGGGACTTGCTCCTGTCTCTTTCTTTGTCTTTTCCACGTGTTTTGGACCTGCTGCGTGCATTCAAAGCATTTGACTTCCCAATAGCATTGTTCTTTCTGTTCATCTCTTCCTGTAGAAGAGCACTCTCCACATCTGCAAATACCAGAATGGTTTTTGAGTTGCTGGTAGAAGTCCTGAATGTGTCCCATGACTCAGGTAGAGAACATAGGATGAGTGTAGCTTTCAGCTCATCATCGAGCTTCAACCCCTGGTTGATCACCTGGCTGAATATGCTGTTAAACTCAATAATATGAGTGGACATAGCTGTCCCCTCCTTCATTTGAAGACCAACAAGCTTTTTTAGCCAGTAAGCTTTTCCCGTGGCACTTTTCTTGGCATAAGTATCCTCAAGACGTTGCCACATCTCCCACGCAGTAGGTTCATCCCTGATGCCTACAACCAGTGAATCAACAACTGTAAGCATAATGGTCGACCTGGCCAAGCCGTCCATCTTCTCCCACTGCTCATCAGTAATGTTGGAGGGCTTAACACCCTTCTCCTTTATAGGTTTGTACTGGTCCTTCTGCATCAACACATTGTAGCACTGTGTCCTCCATATGTCGTAATTTTTAGCTCCTCCGAGCTTCTTTATCTGGAACAAGGACGACACGTCGCTGCTGGAACTCATGGTAAAGTGATAAGAGTTTGTTCCTTGATGGAACTGCCTGACTCCCTGCGAGCACTAGTCACTCCAACAAAATTCTCCCGCAGCGGAAGTACGATCAAAAGTGAACTTTGTACTGTTTCAGTGGCACAAAACCAACTGAATATTGTTCTCCCACTTGCTGCAGAAACAGGACAGCAAGCTGATTTTACTGTTTTCAGTGGCGAAAATGCAATACAACTGCGTATAATCACTCTAGAAAAATTTCAGAACTGATATAATATTTTACAGCTGCAATATTTTGCTTTCTGATGGTCAAAATGGGTCAAAACAGGCTGTTTGACAGTCCCGGACTGTCAAAAAAATGTAATTTTCTGATTTTTGGATGAAATCCCTGATTTTAGACCTTCAAATGACCTCCAAATACACCAGTAACTTCCCCCCCAGCTGAATATACAGTCTAGAGTTGAAGTGGCTCAAAAGCCCTCTGAATCATAGCATCATAAGCACATAAAATGGCTGCATATCCCATGCATTAACACGGTAAGTGTCATCAACAACTGTTGCTCACAAGGCATTTGAATACATATCCATTTGGGTTGCATCCAACATAGCATACACTGTAAGTATCAAGCACAGATCTGCCCAATGCATATACTCAGTGCCAACATTGACATACAATCACTGGCCAAGTGATAAGACCTGTCTCGACACTGTTTGCGGCATAAGCAAGCCTCAATGCGAATATAAGCCCTGACACAAGTATCAATTAGCATAGAACTGCCCAATGCATACACTGAGTGCCATCACTGACATACAATCACTGGCCAAGTGATAAGACCTGTCTCGACACTGTTTGCGGCATAAGATAAGCCTCAGTGCGAGTAAAAGGCCCTGCCACAAGTAGAACACCTGCACCTGTATGTGTATATTCACAATACAAGGTACAAGGAAAAGAAAATGGCAAGAATGAAAGATGACAATGCAAGTAATACAGAGTACCTGGCTCAAATGCCAAATGAGCCACGGTTATGCCAGTGGGCTTCACACCGTTGTGTATGATACCTGTAGCTTACGAGCAGGGCCACAATCAAGAGAAGATGCTCGCATGAACAATCCTCAGCATCAGTAGATCAGCAGTAGCGACTCGGGCAGCACAAGCAGCAGGCTGGGGTGCTCCTGGAGAAGGTAGGACTGCTCCAGCACTTGCTACAGCAGCAGCTCTAGTACAAGCGGTAGCAGGGGAGCTCCAGAAAGAGGTCGGGGTGCTGCTACAGCAGGTCGTTTTGCTACAGGGGAGCTCCAGGAGCAGCTTGGGCAGCAAACAGCAGCTCGTTTTTGCTATGGGGAGCTCCAAGAGCAGCTCTGTGTCGAAGAAAATCAGCAGCAGCAGCTCCTGAGGGTGTGCTGAAATAGTGCGCAGCAGAAAATCAGCCCGCAGCAGCTCGTTTTTGCTCTGGGCAGACCCGGAATGGCCTGGAGCAGCTCTGGGTAGACCCGGAATGACCTGGAGCAGCTCGGAGCAGCTCCGTAGAGGTGCTCAGGTGAAAAACGACCTGCACAGGGTAGGCTTCCAACTCTCTCAGCTCAGCAATGAACTCCCCCAGCACACGAACTAGCAGTAGCAGCTCGCGGGAAGAGAGAAGGGAGAAGCAGGAAGTCTCCTGCA